>NC_045766.1:300000-457500 GCF_008692025.1 Phocoena sinus | reverse complement strand
TTGTCTCAGGGTTAGATTCTGGGAAACCTGAACTCAGGCAACTAGGTGCTTACAGTCACAAAGAATAAAAAATTCAACTCAAACAGGCATAAACAATAAAAGCAGTTTATTGGTTCAGAAAACTAAATATTCTTGCGATAGGGAAAGTTCCAATGATCAGTGATGACATGAAGGACATGGTTTATAAGTCTCTTTGTTCTCCATTATGTTTCATTTTCAAGCTGCCTTCCCTCATGGTGTAAAAATGCCTGCAGCAGTTCCAGCCTTCCATCGCACATTATCATCCATAAGAGAAGAGGCAGGCTTTTACGACCATTACTTGGCAAATCAAGAATGATTTTTTCCAGTTTTCTCTCAGAAAACATTGTGTGTCTTCTTGGAATAAACTGGGTGATGTGCCCACCAATCAAGTGATCCCTGTGGCCCAGGGAATGAACTGGTCCGTGTTACCTGAACCAGTCACTACGGCAAGGTAAACAGGGTTAACTGATTGGGTTAGTCCCACCGGTGCCCACATCCAATTGAAGGTGAGTCACCTTATCCAGAGGATAGACACGTTCATGTCAACCAGAGCGTTGTAGGGTCATCCAGTAAAAGCATCGCTACTACAACTTAACTCCTCCATTCCTAAAAAAGGCAGCTGCTTGGCTGTTGGAGAGGCAGCTCCAGTGCCCTTCGGGCTAGGAAATCAATTAGGCTCTGATTGAATTCATCTTCAACCTCAGGGCTGTGTTAACACCATTAGAAGCCCTGAGCCCTGGTTACCATGTCTCCCCAATCACCACGTAGAACTCAGAATGAAAACAATTCTAACAATAAAAGCAATGGAAGGAGGGTCGATAAAACTGTATTTCCCATGATCACAGTTTCAGTGCTTTTTCTCTTAAAAATCTTCTTTTTTTAAAAGCATTATTAGTACCCTAAACCCCCATTGGGTGTCTTGAGTTATTCAATATGGATCGATCTCATAAAGGTGACTGTAGAATTCAGGATCAAATTCAGTGAACACTGAATAAATAGGGTAGCAGCAGAAGGGAGATGCACGGCATGCAAGAGTGAAGTCTCTAAAAGGTATTGCTGAAGGCTTCTGTAGTCAATGGCCGTCCCCCCCCACCCCCGCCACAATCTTGTCTGGCAGACCTCACTCTGCCAGTGCACCCCAAGATCTTCTACTGCCAGTACCAGCAATTCTGTGGCTGAAGGCTTTCTTTAGCCAAAGAAGCCTACTCAGCCTAAACCATGTCTTGGGCAGTTAAACCCCTGGGAGCAATCCTCACCCAACAAGGAAAGTGATGAGAATAAATACTCTCCAGTGGGACAGCTCTGAGGCCATGCCGCACGGTCTTCCAGAGTCTTCCAACGGGATTGAATCTCAGTTGACCACAGTGGCTTCTTCCCTTCTCTGACTCACTCCCCCTCTTCCCTTCTGGTGATTCCAAGGATCATCTCCAAAATAAACTAATTGCAGTCAACACATTATCTCAGGATTCTGTGGGAATCAAAACCAAAGATAGACAGTGCCCAAGGAGAGGCTATAACCAAGGGAAGGCTGTGGTCTTGCCACTGCAAAGCCTCCAAGGGTACCATTTCCTAGATGAATTGATAAACATAGGCTGGGATTCAACCATACAGATATAGAAACTAGCCTTCTTCAGTTCATTGGCAGGATCAGTGTTTGGTGTTAAACTAAGTACACGTGACTATAGACTAAATGCCAGAAATTCAATGAATAACTTTATGGTGTTCCTGGTAAAAGTAAGGTTCTTGTCTCATCCGAGAAAGAATTCAGAAACGAGACAGAGAGATCAAGAAAGTAAATGAGGGTTTATTTAAGCAGGAATACCCTCTCAGAGGGAGAGCAGGCAGACAGGTGAGAAGCTGCCCTGGGTGTCTTTGGCAAGAGGGTCATGAGGGGCATGCAAATGAGGGGACGGAATATTCACCGGGGAAGGGGAGGTTTGGGGGTCGTATTCCCTGATTTCATCCCAGCTCCATCTTCCGGAGGGGAGGAGGGATTTTTGTTCTTATTTATCCTTGACTGGAAGTGTCACGGCATCAGTGCATGATGAGAACTTCTTAGCTGCAAGGCTAATTATATTGTAATGAGAGCACAGTAACCAACAAGTCACATTTGGACCCTGGAGATTCCTGCCTTTCCCCCGTTTCTTTGTCTGCTTCCAGGACGCTGATCACCCCAAAATGTGTGGTTTCCTGTCAGTCTAGAGGGTCCTGCTTTCCTTTGTCTGCCCAAGGATGCCCGCTGTTTACAAGATGCGTGGTTTCCTGCCACCTGGCCCCGCCCCCCTTTCTCTGCTCATACCTATAGCTACCTGCCTGCTGCAACAACGGTAAGACGGAGTTTAGTCTGGGAAAGTAAGCTTTTCCTTTCTGTCGATAGGACCCCCATCAAGGTGCCCAAAGCTCAGTAAATAATCAGAAATGTGCTAGGTTGGCAGTGATGTAGAACAAAATGAAATGCATGTGTGTGGAGCTCTTTACTCAGACCATGCTGAGGTCTGATGAATCTCATCTGCCCCACAATAGAGACCCCGCTGGCCAATGGCCGGAAGTCTTAGGACCTCCGGTTTATGTTTAGGAACTCTCTCTACAACAAGGGTGGACTGTCAAGTTGACATCTTCGAGCCCAGTTTTCTATCCAAGTTACCCCTTTCAGCGGAAACATCCCTCCTTCTGATGGAACGTACATACCCTAATGTACCACCACACTTCCTGTGGTGCAGCTGGCGGGTCGCTAGGTATGAGCAGAGAAAGGGGGGCGGGGCCAGGTGGCAGGACACCATGCATCTTGTAAACAGCGGGGGTCCTTGGGCAGACAAAGAAATGTGGGGAAAGGCGGGAATCTCTAGGGTCCAAATGTAACTAACATGTTGACGTTACCTCTCATTACAATAAAATCAGCCTTACAGATAAGAAGCTCCCATTAGGCCCCAATGCCGGGACACTTCTAATCTAAGTGAAATAAGGACAAAAATCTCTCCTCCCCTCGGGAAGGTGGAGCTGGAATGAAATTCAGGGAATATGACCCCTAAACCCCTCCTTCCCCAGTGAATATTCCATCCCCTCATTTGTAGGCCCGTCATAGCCCTCTTGCCAAAGACACTCTGGGACAGGGAACTCTACTCAGTGCTCTGTGGTGACCTAAATGGGAAGGAAATCCAAAAAAGAGGGGATAAATGTACACGTATGGCTGATTCACTTTGCTGTACAGCAGAAACTAGCACAGTATCGTAAAGCAACTATGCTCCAATAAAAATTAATTAAAAAAAAATTAAAGGGAGCACAGTTCAAAGGGTTTACAAGCTTTCCTGCTGCCTCGAGTCAAAACAGCAATAAGAAAAGGTGGAGTTCACCCTCTCTCCCCCAATCCCCTCCTGCCAACAAGAAACAGAGTCGAAGAGGTGCCAGGAGAATAAACAGACTTAGTGTCCCCTACAAACAGTGGCTGACGCTCTTTGTCACTTGAAAAGAATTAAGCTGAAAATTTGAATGGCTTTGCTGTTGTTCAAACTAATGCAGACACTTCCCCCCCCTTCCCTCCCTGCCACCACTTTCGCCATTTATTTTCGGGGTGACAATTTCCAGAGCCTTCCTCTTTGATTTTCTTATAATGAAATTCACGAAAGGAGAGGACAGAGAGCTTTTCGAGGAGAATTATAAGCTTGACAGTCTCTGTTCGTTTAAACTATTTTAAGACCGAAACACTTCAAGAGAACACAGCTCCCCAACAGTAATCACAAAGAAACAAGGGAAGGGCCTCAGCTTTACTGCCAGGAAAACAGATAAAATGGAGTAGAACCATTCTGCCCGACACAAATCTTCCTTCCTTTATTCCTCAGGCTGTGCTCATCGTGGGTCTGCCCTGTGCTGTTGGTTTCATGTGGCCCGAGACGGAGATGTTCGAGAAGCAGCCTCTGGTTCGATCCGCATACCTGAGATAGAGAGCCAGTCTCCGGCTGGCTTTCCTTTGTTAGAAAAGATAACTGCGTTTCAGAGATGCACAGAAATCTTACTTCACGGTCCACGCTGAAAGATTCCTGGGCCCTTTGATTTCCCCACATGGTCTGCTGACAGAGGACTGCTCTTTGACATTTAAACTTGACCATTGTTTCGCTGAAGAAGCAGTTATGAAAACCCTGTTCCCCTTCTGAAATTAAAAAATAAAAAAAATAAGGAAGTGAATTGTATTGTGAATGATTGGCCACATTTCTGCAATTGTGGTAAGGCCAGTACCCACCACAGAAGACTAGTATGAAAATTAAAAGAAAATAAAATGTAAAGCGCTATGTGTAGTGTCTGATACATAGTAAGTACTCATTTACTTAGTAACGTTTATTAGCATTTTCTTGCTTTCGGGCCTCTCACTGTGGTGGCCTCTCCCGTTGCGGAGCACAGGCTCCGGACGCGCAGGCTCAGCGGCCATGGCTCACGGGCTCAGCCGCTCCGCGGCATGCGGGATCTTCCCGGACCGGGGCATGAACCCGCGTCCCCTGCATGGGCAGGTGGACTCTCAACCACTGCGCCACCAGGGAAGCCCGCATTTTCTTGCTTTTTAAAGGAACATACATTGAGTACATATTCTGTGTCATGTACTGTAATAGACACTTTCTTTCGTACAAAAGCCCTGAAAAATGGGCTTTTTAAAAATTTACCTTTTTCTGATTATAGTGTAATACATACTGTTTGAAGAAAACTTAAAAAATAAAGAAATTATAAAGAGAAATTATTTATTTCCTCACCACCCAGAATTAATCACAGTCTTTTTGATTGTTTTGTCCTAATTCTTACCCTTGTGTATAAAATGTATGTACTTTACCAAATTAGACTCATACAGCAGATAAATGTGGCTTCCTCTATTCATTTAACGCCATAGCATGAGCCTTGTCCCAGTACATTTAATATTTTTGAATAACATTTGTTGTTGGATATGCCATCAAAAATATGCGTAATAATTTACTTAATATTCTGCAAGGTAGCTATTGCTGTTCCAGTTTATAGCTGGGAGGATGGATGACAGGACAGCTGAGTGTTATGCTGACGCAGGACAGTTTATGGGGAGCAGACCCAGAATAATTATTATTTTGTACAATTTCCTGCTGAATCCCATTACATACAGATTCTCTTAAGTATCCCTGAATTGCTCCATATTTCACAGTCTAAAATAAAAAGGAGCTACGAGTGATCGGCAATTGGAGAAAAAATAATTGGTTAATTAAAAATTAAATAAGATGCTTAAAATCCTTAGAACTACTAAGTTTTAATGTTTTTTCCCATGAATTAGTAATACAGTTTAAATAACAATGAGTTTAACCTTCTCTGTTAAAAAAGGATGAATAAACTATGAAAAACGAAAGGTCACAGTTTTCAAAGGTAACTGTCTCTCTCTTTTTTGTATACTTTTTTTTTTTTCTCTGTCTGACAAAATGTTCCATTAGAGCTAATTGGTCAACATTAGGAAAGTGTGCAAAAGGAATTTCATTCCGTGTGGAAGATTTGGAACTGATAGCAAGAAAAGGAGTTGCTCCGGGTGAAAGTCTGATATTTCAATCTCAAAAAAATTATGCAGGATGCAGCCCACTGCTGATGGCATCTTCTGTGGAGGCTGCCCCAGAGCCTACAGCTCACTGCTCCTCTTTTCTTGGGTTCTCAGTCTTAGAGAATCCATCACCCCCATCACTTTGACTATGCTCTTCTTAGACATTTTCTTAATCCAAACATCAAGCTCTCTTTTATTCAGACTCCAATCTGTTTTCTTCAACTAGGAACTAGGAATTTTTTTAAAATTAATTAATTAATTAATTTACTTTTGGCTGTGTTGGGTCTTCGTTTCTGTGTGAGGGCTTTCTCTAGTTGCGGCGAGCGGGGGCCACTCTTCATCACGGTGCGCGGGCCTCTCACTATCGCGGCTTCTCTTGTTGCGGAGCACAGGCTCCAGATGCGCAGGCTCAGGAGTTGTGGCTCACAGGCCCAGTTGCTCCACGGCACGTGCGATCTTCCCAGACCAGGGCTCGAACCCGTGTCCCCTGCATTGGCAGGCAGATTCTCAACCACTGCGCCACCAGGGAAGCCTGGGAATTTTTATGTAGAGGGCCTAGAATGACTTCAAACTCAATGTCTTTAGAAGCAAAATTTGGAGTGTCTTTCCAGCATCACTGTCTATGTCTACACCCTCTTTTACCCTGGAAATCTTGCATCTTCTCTGACTCACTCTTCTTCATTGTTCTCTATCCTCAAAGACTAATTCTTATAATTTTTCCCATCCGACTGAGAGATTGTCACACTGAATGAAGTAAGTCAGACAGAGAAAGACAAATATCATATGATATCACTTATAGGTGGAATCTAAAAAAAAAGGTACAGATGAAATTATTTATAAAACAGAAGTAGAATCACAGATGCAGAAAACAAACTTATCATTACCAGCGGGAAGGGGGGGATACATTGGAAGACTGAGATGGACATATACACACTACTATATATAAAATAGATAACTAATAAGGACCTACTGTACAGCACAGGGAACTCTACTCAATACCCTGTAATAACCTATATGGGAAAAGAATCTAAAAAAGAATGGATACATGTATATGTATAACTGAATCACTTATCTGTACACCTGAAACTAACACAACATTGTATATCAACTCTACTCCAATTAAAATTTTTAAAATTAAATAAAGAAGACGTGGCACATATATACAATGGAATATTACTCAGCCATAGAAAGAAACGAAATTGAGTTATTTGTATGAGGTGGATGGACCTAGAGTCTGTCATACAGAGTGAAGTAAGTCAGAAAGAGAAAGACAAATACCGTATGCTAACACATATACATGGAATTTAAGAAAAAAAAAAGGTCATGAAGAACCTAGGGGCAGGACAGGACTAAAGACACAGATGTAGAGAATGGACTTGAGGACATGGGGAGGGGGAAGGGTAAGCTGGGACGAAGTGAGAGAGTGGCATGGACATATATACACTACCAGATGTAAAATAGATAGCTAGTGGGAAGCAGCCGCATAGCACAGGGAGATCAGCTCGGTGCTATGTGGCCACCTAGAGGGGTGGGATAGGGAGGGTGGGAAGGAGACGCAAGAGGGAAGAGATATGGGGATATATGTATATGTATAACTGATTCACTTATACAGCAGACACGAACACACCACTGTAAAGCAATTATATTCCAATAAAGATGTTAAAAAAAATTAAATGGAATGAAATTTAAAAAAATTTCCCATCCACAATGGGATCCCGTTGCCACAAAGTCCTGTAATACCATCTGCTCAGTTATCTCAGCAGCGCCCCCCTTCGTCCACTCGGTGCACCCCCTTGCTCTGCTTGTACCGCTGCTCCACGTACCATCAGGGCATCCCTCCGGACGAACCCCCAGTGACTCCCTTTACCAAGTGTAATTTCCTTTGTTGCACTCTTAGAACATTTCCTACTATGGCCCCATTTTGGTACAACCTTATTCTTTTTTATTCTGCTCCGTGTACTTTCTATATTTGTCCAGAGTCCAAAGTCCCAGAGATGACTGCTCTTTCAACTCACAGTTTTTCCATTAGTTTATGCAGGTACACAAAATAGATGTTCTCTGAAGACAGGGTTTATTTCCGAGCGTCTCTTCACTACAGGGCCTGGTACACGGTAGAAATTCCACGGTTATTGATTGACTCATTAAATGCTAAATCCTCATTTTTGAGAGAAAGGAGTACGTATTGTAGGTACCAATAAACGCATCTATCATACCAATATCCTAGGCCATAGAATAAGTTTTTTTTTTTGAATTATTTTTTTGCGGTACGCGGGCCTCTCACTGTTGCGGCCTCTCCCGTTGCGGAGCACAGGCTCCGAATGCGCAGGCTCAGCGGCCAGGGCTCACGGGCCCAGCCGCTCCGCGGCACGTGGGATCTTCCCGGACCGGGGCACGAACCCGCGTCCCCTGCATCGGCAGGCGGACTCTCAACCACTGTGCCACCAGGGAAGCCCCATAGACTAAGTTTTAATTTATACAAATTATAGTCACTAACTTCTTGCGTTGGCCCTTGTAACTATTACAGCTGATGCATTGCCTCAGAGCTTATAGGCTGAGAGGGACCCTTGTAGCCTACTCCCCAGGCAAAAATACATTGTTGCACCGGTCAAGGGTGTGGCAGTCAGTGGGAATGAATTGCAGCACTGGGCTGGCAAGGATCCAGGGGGCTAGCTCCCCAGTCTCTGCTCATACCGCCGTTGGCTTGATCGGACTGTGGCTTGTGGAACCTTGAAGAAGAGAGGGAAACTCGCTGTTCTCTCCAAGGAGTGGCTGGTGGGGAGGACCCTGTCTCCAATGCTCTCTCCCCACTCAACCGAAACCTCCTCCTTGCTTAGTCAAGCTCACTCCTCCTGACTATAGAAGAAAGAGAAAATTCATGTTGTATGTGGAAAGAGGAAAACAAATTACATACTGCATCTGGCCTCATTTTCCAAGTTAAATCTCTTATAGGTAAGTCAAGTGTTGCTTGAATTGGGCCACTTAGAAGCAAGGGATCAACGGTAGCAGCGAGTTTGATGTCCAACTCAGTGGTTCCCAACTCTTGGCTGTTTATCAGGGTCATGGAAGGTGAAGGGATGCTGTCAAAGATACTGATGTCTGGGCCCAAACAACCACAGATAATGATTTTAGCTCTAAAGGCCCAAGCATGTGCATTTTTTATAAAGCTCCCCAGGGAATTTTGATGAGCATTCAGGGTTGGAAACCATCATTTTAAGATGTAGCAGCAGGGGGTAGATGTATGTGTAAGTTCCTTTCTGTCTTAGGAGTCTATGATTTGACTGAATAAACAAAGTACGATGGCAAAGAAAGTAATTCTGGGCCAGAAAAACATGACTTGGTGGGGAAAGAGTATGTTCTGTGGCCCACATCATTAAATTTTATTATCCCACATAGTAGACTGTAACGCAGCTATGTGCTTAAGCTACTCTCCTTCCAAAAGTGAAAGGAAACAGGCCTATTGGCTGTCCTATTGGGTTCTGAATGGCCACAATTTGCAACACCTAATGACCTTCCATCTCAGGGCTAAGGAGTATCAATATTTTAAACCGAATTAGAAACAGCCTTTGCAATCTTTGCAAGTAGGAAACTTTCAAAATTGAATCAACAAGTAGAAAAGGCTCAAGAAGGAAATTTGTCAACAAGGACAAATTCACAGGAAATTGACATATTTAATACGAGGGAAAGAGAAACCAGTATTTTCTCAAAATAGTTAGTTGAACTCCTTAAGTCCCCTCTAATTCCTGGAAGATTTGTCACTTTCTCCTGTGTTCCTTTCCATTTTCCTATTCAGATAATATGTTTGACTTTCCATATGAAATGTCAGATTCCATCACCAGTCCATCACTGACAAAGTTACACGGAAACATTTGCATCTTTCACAGAGAGCTTTTATTCACGTATGCCACTACCTTTAGTGTGCTTTTGATGTAAAGCATCACCAAATGAGGAGCTGTCGTTTTGAAATAGATGTGATCAGCCTCAGAAACAGGAGAAGGTTTTATTTCAGAACTTAGTCTGCCCTGTGGCTGGTCTTGAAAATATACTTTCCAGTGACACTCTTGGGAGAGTCTTTTATAGACCCCTCTTAGCCAATCAACAGAACTTGAATGGCTTGGTTTCTGTTGATTTAGGGTAGCCTCAGAAAGGAAAAGATGTATTTTCCACTTCAAAATAAGGTCCCGTGATCTGAAACTCTACATAATGTGTTCATTCCTTTGGATTAATTTGTTGCTGCATACGTGAGACAAACTTATTTGCAGTCATTTACACCATAGTGTGAGCTAGTTCACTAGCCGCTTTCTGATGTGACGGCCAGCTGTTATTTTATTTGGATCAGAGACAATAAGATGTATAGTGCCATGTCTAGGATAACAAATTGCTGTGAAGACCGCCAGCCCCTTGGGGAAAGGGCAGGAATTCCTCTGTGGCAGTTAAAGACTTGTGTCTGAAGCAGCAGTGAAATAGGGCAGCCTGGGGCCAAGGAAAATGTTCCTCCACTAGCACTAAGGAATGATCTGAGATGCAAATGCATACCCTTAGCCTCTCTGCCCACTCCCCTTAGCTATCAGCTGGAAGAAGAAAATGGGTGAGCTCCTAAAATCCCCACATAGATTCCTGGGATTCTGTGGGTGAATTTGGAAGGTCCTTTTCCTCCTGGGCTTGTTTCCCTTCGACCGGTTTTCAACTGTTCAATAACGGTGAAGTGGGGAGAGGGCTGTAGAGTGATGGTGTGGGATACTGCCCAGCAGGGTGAGGGGTTTGGACCGTGAGCTCTTCCCCGGGTCCTACTGGGGGCATCCTGAAGGTCAGAGCAACCTGAACATCAGCGGAGGAGCCCAGGAGAGGATGAAGAGACATGCTCAGAAGACAGAAGTGGAAACATCACCTGGTGATTTCTCTCTGTCACCGTGGTGCCATCGTTTTCGCTCTCACCCAAGTTGAACCTTGGTAATTTTTTTTTTTTTTTTTTTTGCGGTACGCGGGCCTCTCACTGTTGTGGCCTCTCCCGTTGCGGAGCACAGGCTCCGGACGCGCAGGCTCAGCGGCCAGGGCTCACGGGCCCAGCCGCTCCGCGGCACGTGGGATCTTCCCGGACCGGGGCACGAACCCGCGTCTCCTGCATCGGCAGGCGGACTCTCAACCACAGCGCCACCAGGGAAGCCCAAGTTGAACCTTTGTAAGGCATCTTAGATTCTTTCTTTGTAGTCAGTCAGCAAGCACGATCCATCTTCCCTGAATATTCCGACAATGGCGTCTCTCCTCCACGGCTCCACAACACTTCTCAGTCAGACCTGTGTCACCTGACACCTGAGCTGGGGCAGTTTTCTTCTACCTGATCTCCTGGCCACCAGGGCCCATCAACCTGCAGCTCACCGTATAGCCAGAAAGTTACCCTCCAAGGGTAACTTTTCTTCCCCAAAACCCTTAAAAAGATCTCCTTGTCACCCCTAAAGGGTTCCCCTGATTGGGGGACCCTTACCGCTGACAGCTCTGAGGATCCTTTTGGAGACTCGTGGTGACGGCGTCACCTCACAAGATTCCACATAACCAAGCCCGTTCCCTTTCCATTTCCCTATCCATCTCCATCCTTCTAAGTGAAAAGTTTGCCATATGTGCTTGATGGCGTTCACACTCTTCAAAAACCTACTGATTTCCCTTTTTAGCCAAGAGACAGTAGGCTCAGAGCCTTTGTGGGCAAAAATGTCTAGCAAGGGTTTACTAAAGTACTTTGTTCTCACTTTACTTCTTTCATCATTATATTGATTGCAAATTCTATGGGTTATTACTGACCATAGTAATAAAGTTTTTTTTTATAAAGTAAGTTTATTCAAGTTTTTTCAAAAAGGTAAATCAATTTAAAGAAAATATTAGCTAAGAGTTACTGCATGACTCAGATCTGGCCAAAATTGTGAAGATGTAACTGACGGAAGTTTGGAAAACACTGGCCCCGTGGAGTCTGGTCCATCACTTACCATGCCACCCAAGGCCTCCACTATCTGTATGTCTCCATGCCTCCCGCTCCAGCCATAACCTGAAAACCACCTCATCCTGGTGCACCGCGCCCCTGCCTGGAGTGAGGGCTCTGGCTACTTATCTAGCAACGACTTCTGTGTTCTTTGGGTCTCAGCTCAGTTTTCTGCTTTACCAAGTCGTTCTCCTGCCATCTCCCCACCCCTCCCAGCTCCTCCTGTCCACCAGGAGAACTGGCCTTTCTGGATTTATTTATTCTTCATCTATTCTATGGCAGACCCCCTGTGTCTGCTCTGACCCCTTCCCCTAGTGGGGCTGAGACCCTGTGTAAAAGAATGATATGACGGCAATGTAGTGCAGTAACTACTATGATCACAGTAGTTAATGTTTATTGACTGTGTATTATGTGCCAGACATTCTGCTTATATATTTTAAGTTTTCTTCATAATAAAAGTATGACAAAGAGAATACTATTAATATGGCCATTTTACAGATGAGAAAACTGAGACCTAAGGAGCTCAAATAACTTTCTCCAGGCCACAGAACTGCAGACAGTAAATAACACTGCCAGGGAGGCAGTGGCAAGGGAGGGCAAGTTTTAGATGTGTGCTGTTGGTTCGAGACATATTTAAATGTAAATGCACCTGGATGCCACGGTCTCTAACATTTGCTAGGACACAGAGAGACAGCAAGGAGATCAGAGACCTTGCCCGAAGCAGGAGCCAGCAGTGCCTGAAACGCTTCTCTTCTGCCCTGCATTTGTGAGGGGAACTTAACAGAGAAGGCATCAGTGTCTGCGAGCATCCCAGCTGGACGCATTAGGGCTCGTGATGGTAGAAGCTGATTACACTTCTCTGAGATTCTAAAATGACGTAGTTCATCTCTCGCGCAGTCTAAAAGCTAGCAGTGGGTTTTCATGCATAAGTCTCCTTTCTGCTCACACCCACCCTGTCATGTAAATATTAGCCCATTTTACAGTTAAGAAAACTGAGGCCCAGGGAAGGTAAGCCCTTTGTCCCGGATCAAAGAACTGCTTCATGCAAAGAGGTGGGGCTCAAATGCGAATGGTTGGTCACAAAATCAATGCTTCATTTAGTTATTTTTATGGTACCATATCTGCTCCCTTAGTGAAGAGGTAAGAGTTTTGTTGATTCGGATTCCCGTTACATCCGAAAATGACATGCCAGCTTGGAGGGCAGGGGATGATTTCTGGTCTAGGATGATGTGTCTTGATATGGCTGGAAACCTAGCGGTGGTCCTCGGCCAGAAAAGGGAGGATCTCTGGGCATGTTCTGATCACCTGTGTCCAAGTGGGGGAGGGATGAATGACCCCTTCCCCGATGGGGTGTGACCTGCTCATGTCTAACTACCTAACAAATTCAGTAAAGCACTGGCGCTCTGTGGAATGGTTGTGTCCAGGGTGGCATCGCTGTAGGGCACCATCAGTGTTGCCCACAGAGGCTAGAAGGAATACCTTCCGGGCAGAGCCGGGCACATTCTCCTCTTCATGATCGGCCAGGCTCAGGCCTGAGGTTCAGCTCGTCACTGGTTCCTCTTCTGCTGCTCTTCTCCCATCCTCAAACCCAGATGGCTGGACTGCTTGCAGTGTCTACAGTTCTGTGAGACTGTTTTCAGACGGGGATGCAGAAACTCAGCATCAACTGTGGGCAAAAGACTGATGGGGGGGCTTCCCTGGTGGCGCAGTGGTTGAGAGTCCGCCTGCCGATTCAGGGGACACGGGTTCGTGCCCCGGTCCGGGAAGATCCCACATGCTGTGGAGCGGCTGGGCCCGTGAGCCACGGCCGCTGAGCCTGCACATCCGGAGCCTGTGCTCCGCAACGGGAGAGGCCACAGCAGTGAGAGGCCCACGTACAGCAAAAAAAAAAAAAAAAAAAAAAAATGACTGATGGGGTAACATGTTGCCAGTTCAGAGGTATCACAGGATGTGATCCTATGATATCCTATCCTATCCTCCCTGCCCACCGCCGCCCTCTAAAGATGGGCTTGCATTTCCATCAGGTTGAGGATGACCGTTCTTGACCTTGACTCAATCCATCTTTTTGTCCCCAAGCTTTAGCCACACCAGACTCCTCCCCATTTCTCTGGGAGGTTCATAACTCTCATGCCCTCATAACCTCTAGCATTTCTTGATCTAGAATGACCTGCTTTATCTTTTCCGTATGTAGAACCCTGCCCATCCTTAATACTCAGCTCAAATACCCTCTCTATGGGGAAGTCCTCACCATTTCCCCCTCTATCCTTTCTCTGAAATTGCATAACTCGTTAGTTCTGATACCACACATCGCAGTACTTACAAGCTCTTGTTTTAGAGTCATATAGCTCTAGGCCTAAAATCTAGTTCCTCCAATTACTAATAACAACATTGGGAAAGTTATTAATTGCTCTGAATATCTCCAAATTCATCTCAAAGCAGGGATAATAATCGTAGATTGCTCAGGAAGCTGGTTTGGAGCTAAATGACAAGGAATGATACATATATAGCATGATACCAAGATGAAGACAAAATACTATAACAATTAGGGACTTCCCTGGTGGTGCAGTGGTTAAGAATCCGCCTGCCAATGCAGGGATCATGAGTTCGAGCCCTGGTCCGGGAAGATCCCCCATGCCGCGGAGCAACTAAGCCCGTGCGCCACAACTACCGAGCCTGCGCTCTAGAGCCCACAAGCCACAACTGCTGAGCCTGTGTGCTGCAACTCCTGAAGCCCGCATGCCTAGAGCCTGTGCTCCTCAACAAGAGAAGCCACCGCAATGAGAGGCCCGCGCACCGCAACGAAGAGTAGACCCCGCTCGCCGCAACTAGAGAAAGCCCGCGCACAGCAACGAAGTCCCAACGCAGCCAAAAATAAATAAATAAAATATAAATAAATTTGTTTAAAAAAAATACTATAACAATTAGTTTTATTTCCTTTGCTACAAATAAGATTTTCCACTCCATCCTTTGTAGAGCAGTTACTGGGATACTGGTGTACATTGATCACAGCCTCAGTTTCCCCAGGGGGTGCAGTCTCTGGGGACCGACAGGGAGAGAGTGAGGAAGGGGAAAATGACGAGTACAGGACAGTGAAGACAGAGCAGATTTTATTTGCTGTCTTCTGCCGGGGAGAAGGCTGCCATGGATAAAAAAGTCACCCCTGCTTCTCCAGGTTACAGTCACTTAAGCCAGAACATCCACAAATTGATGGATTTCTACGCACCACAGCTTCACCTCTGAGATGCCTGGCTCTTGTCATTGCTTCCAGACAAAAGTTTGCAAATCTGGCTTTTCCCCGTGGATAGCAATAAAGATTCCTCGCCTCATCTCTTGAAACCCTCTCAACACGGGCATCTTGGACCTCCCCTTTTAAGGACCCTAATTTTAATTCCCAAGACCCAGGAACATAACTGGGCGACTTTCCTGTGCAAAATTTTACTGTCTGTCTCCGTAGATAGAAAGAACTAATACTCACGTAGAGCTTACTTATGCTAGGTATTTTTTCGAGCCCTTTAATTCCTTCAGCCATTTAGTTCCCATAATGATCATAGTGAGTAATTTCTATTATTCTCCCCATTTTACAGATGAGGAACTGAGGCAGCAAGAGACTCACTTACCTGAGGTTACACAGTTAATAAGTGGCAGAGCTGGGATTCACGCCAGAGCCTGTGATTGTAACCAGTAAGCAACACCCCTTTAATGGACAGATAGATGGAAAGTCAGTTATATAGATATGCATCTAAAAGATTGACTTAAACTCTCTCTTTGAGGCTCACTTCCCCTTAAACTGAATTAGGTACCCCCTTTTCTCCTTCTCTTATCATTCTGGATCTGCCTCAAGGGAGATAACGTATTTGATTTCTCTTTGCCACACCAGTGTCTATCATAGTGCCTGATACAGAGGTATTTAGTGAGTGAACGAATAAGTGTTTGAGGCGATGTCTGTCTATTACATCTATGGGAATCAATCGATAATATTCCACTTCTGGAAAGTAGGGCTTGTGCTTTAATAGTCTTAATATGCCCCCCAATGCTCAGCAGCTGTCTCATAATAAATGCTACCTAAAAGCTGGTGGAAGGAGTGAAAGAACAAAGCATTTTCTGGAACCCCTTGATGCAATCGGCCCCTGCTCCTTCCTGGGCTCTGAGGTTCGCTTGTCTAATGCTTTAGCCCCCTCAGGCTCCATTTGTGTAGCTTATTCGTGTTTAAAAATGAAGATGACATTCTTCTATCCTAGAAATACTCTCAGCTCCAGTAGCTATTTTTAAAAGGACAAGTGCTGTAGTGGTTACAGATCTATGTGAGGAACAGCGGGAGTTTATCGTTCGTTGGTCTGTGGAATCATTGGAACATTTATGGTTCATTTCTCCGTTTCTTTCACCATTGGGTTTTCTTAGTTCCTGAGCTGGATTATGTCCTCCATGTTAGGAGAAAAACTCTACTAAATCTGACAGTGAGTCTGTGTCCAGGGAGTCTGGAAAAGTAAGCTCTCTCTCCCTCTTTCTGTCTCTTGTCAAAAATGAGTGTGTGACACAAACGATCTTATTTACCAAACAGAAACAGACTTACAGATATCAAAAACAAACTTATGGTTACCAAAGGGGAAACGTGGGGGGAAGGGATAAATTAGGAGCTTGGGATTGACATATACACACTACTACTGTATATAAAATAAGCAACGAAGACCTACTGTGTAGCACAGGGAACTCTCCTCAATATCCTGTGATAACCTATATGGGAAAAGAATCTGAAAAAGAATGGATATATGTATATGTATAACTGAATCACTTTGCCGTACACCAGAAATTAACACCACATTGTAAATCAACTCTACTCCAATAAAATTAAAAATAATAAAGTAATGTTGCTGGAAAGGGATTCAAAGTATTTGAGGGTCAAAAACGTTATGCTCAGTGAAAGGAGTCAGATGGAAAAGACTACGTATTATATGACTCCATTTGTTTTCTCCTTTTTTAAAAAGTTTTAAAAACTTTTAAAAAGTTTTTAAACTTTCTTAAAGTTTAAAGTTGGTAATTTTATTTTATTTTAAAAAAATGTTATTGAAGTATAGTTGATTTACAATGTTGTGTTAGTTTCAGGTGTACAACAAAGTGAATCAGTTATACGTATGCATAGATCCACTGTTTTTTTTTTTTTTTTTAGATTCTTTTCCCATATAGGCCATTACAGGGTATTGAGTAGAGTTTCCTGTGCTATACAGTAGGTTCTTATTAGTTATCTATTTTGTATATCGTAGTGTTTTTATATATAGTAGTGTCATCTATTTGAATGTTAGGAAAAGGCACATCTATAGCAACAGAAAGCAGATCAGGGTTACCCTGGGCTGAGTGTAGGAACAGCATTGACCACAAATGGGCATAAAGATGGTTTTGGAGTTGGGGCAGGCATGGAAGGTTTCTAAAACTGGATTGTAGTGCTGGTTACAAAACTCTGTACGTGTAATGATTTGTAAAAACCATTGAATTATACACGTAAAGCGAGTGAGTTTTATGATACATAAATTGTAACTCATAAAGGGTCTCAGTAAAATAAAAAAAAAGACATAGGTGCGTGTGTGTGTCCTGAGAAGGGTTAGCTACCCTCAACAGAGCACACCGAGCTCGCGCTATCCGAGGCACTGTGAAAGTTGTGAAAAGAATGACGTTTAGAAAGTTTTCCTCTTCCGGTCTCTCGGTCTCTTATTAAGGAGAAGATGCCTGGGAAAACCATGCACCACCTTCTCCATGTTGATATGCAGCTGTACAGACACCTGGAGCCACAGGGACTGTGTGTCCCTTTCATGTGATGACATCAATCTCTGGTAGGTAAGGAAGTCCAACATCCAAGGCAGCCCATGAGCCTGCCCCCCACCCGGGAGTCACAGTTTGCCCAGTGCCCTCATATTCTACTAGGGCTGGCCACTGGGACCAATAGCATCTTATGAAAAGAGTGAATGTCTCTTCTGAGATGCGATTAGACACGCCCTAGAGCTTTCATCTTAGTCAACGGCTCTCTCAGACAGTTCACTCTGAGGAAGCCAGCTGTCAGCTTGTCAGCCACCCTTCAGACAGGTCCACATTGTGGGGAACTGGAGCTTTCTGCCAGCACCCACGTGAGTGAGTTTGGGTCTTCTAATCCAGTGAAGCAATGGGACAACTGCAGCCCTAGGAAATATCTTGACCACAACTTCTAGAGAGACCTTCCACCAGAACCACCCATCTGACTGCTCCCTGACTCCTAACCCTCAGAAGCTGACATCATTAATCTTTGTTATCTTAAACTGCTAAGTTTGGGGATAATTTTTATGCAGAAATAGTTAACTAGTACAGCTTTGCGGTGAGATCAGGGACTTGATATCAAACAGACTGGGGCTGGAATCACCCCTGTCTGGCTGTGTGACCTCTGCAGGCTCTTTACCTCTCTGAGCCCCAGGTTTCTCATTTAAAATATCAACTTTATCTCATAATTCTGACCTCATAAATATATGATTAAATGGGGAAAAAAGTATGTGGCACACTTAATGCTGGGATTGCCCAGTGTTAGTGGGAGTTTAGTGCTCATTAATTCATAATTAACTTAAAGAAGTACCAGATGTTAATCTAAATATTTTTAAGAACACCTCCGTGGTTCCTTAAAAAACTAAAACTAGAACTACCATACGACCCAGCAATCCCACTACTGGGCATAGACCCTGAGAAAACCATAATTCAAAAAGAGTCATGTACCACAATGTTCATTGCAGCTCTATCTACGATAGCCAGGACATGGAATCAGCCTAAATTTCCATCGACAGATGAATGGATTAAGAAGATGTGGCACATATATACAATAGACTATTACTCAGCCATAAAAAGAAACGAAATTGAGTTATTTGTAGTGAGGTGGATGGACCTAGAGTCTGTCATACGAGTGAAGTAAGTCAGAAAGAGAAAAACAAATACCATATGCTAACACATACATATGGAATCAAAAAAAAAAGTTCTGAAAAACCTAGGGGCAGGACAGGAATAAAGACGCAGATGTAGAGAAGGGACTTGAGGACACAGGGAGGGGGAAGGGTTAAGCTGGGACGAAGTAAGAAAGTGGCATGGACATATATACACTACCAAATGTAGAATAGAGAGCTAGTGGGAAGCAGCCGCATAGCACAGGGAGATCAGCTCAGTGCTTTGTGACCACCTAGAGGGGTGGGATAGGGAGGGAGGGAGGGAGATGCAAGAGGGAAGAGATATGGGGATATATGTATATGTATAGCTGATGTACTTTGTTATAGCAGAAACTAACACCATTGTTAAGCAATTATACTCCAATAAAGATGTTAAAAAAAAACAAACCCCAAAGCACCTCCTTAATCTACATTTGGTGTGCAAATAGTTTCTAAGGAAACAATTGGAGAAAACAGATTGACTAGTAAGAATCCAAAGGGCAGTACAGATAGGATGGATGGGAAGCAGGTAAAAATGGTGGATGTCTGGTGACGCAGAAGGGGCCCCCTGGCACGAATCACTTATGTATTAACATAAATCGCCACAGAGAGATGTTTAGCTTGCCAGCAGGACCTGGAAGGTTTTTGCATGATGGCCTGTATCCTGATGGAATGTCCTGCTCAGGCAGACGTGAGCAGTCTCTGTTCTCCTTCAGGACGTTGTGTTGTAACTTCTTAAAACTTCCTATTTTCCTGGAACTTCATCACTCCCACAAGCAGGCTGTGAGAACCTCTCCCAGGTGACCAGGTGCACAGGGGTAGGAAGGCTGGTCCCTGCCAGGAGTTCCCTTTCTTGCCCTTCCCTGCTGTGACCTAGTGACAGTCAAATGCAGCAGTGAGATCCCCTGGGATCCACCCTGAGCCCCTGGAAAGGCATTTGCCCCCAGGTCCTCACTCTCTCGGCTTCCCCCCCCCCCGTTCGATTGAGTCTGCTCCCTGGTCCTGAGGCAGGGGATAGATGGGCTCCAGGTCAGACATTTACAACCAGCCCCCTGTTTATACTTTAAGATGGAAATAACAACAGAAACAGGATAAACAGCTGGACTATGTCTCCTGTGGACACTTTAAGATAACAGTTATGGCAGGAACAGAGAGGGGCTAAACGCTGCTTGGGTAAAAGATCGAGAAGTTACATATTTCCCATCCTTAGGGCCAGATAGATCTCGACTGCACATGCACAGAAAGACTCCTCAGGGGTCAAAAAGGGAGGGATGCCAGACCATAATAAGTTTTGCTAACTTCCCAAAGGCCCTTGTGCTGAAATCCATCTTGGCTAGAGGATGTGCGCGCACATAGGGGAGCCCTGAGTCAAAGAATAAAGCAAGATGATTGGCCAGAGGAAAACAAAGACCCGGAAGACTGCTCCTTATAAATGACTTAACCTTCCCAAAGGCACAACTCTTTCTGAGCTCACCCGTGTATCTGTCTGCATGTACAGTACGTCCCCTACATACAAACGAGTTCCGTTCTGAGAGCACGTTTATAAGTCCAATTTGTTTGTAAGTCCAACAAAGTTAGCCTAGGTACCCAACTAACACAATCGGCTGTATAGTACTACTGTACTGTAATAGGTTTATAATACTTTTCACAGAAATAATACATAAAAAAACACAAAAAATTGTTTTTAATCTTGCAGTACAGTACCTTGAAAAGTACAGTAGTAACAGCTCCATCACCGCTGCTTTCACACTTGCTTCCAGACATCCTGGGCTTGAAACAAAGATACTGTACTCTGAACACTACTGTACAGTAAAGTACACAAAAGCACAACCACGCACGTGACAGTGTACACCAGACACAGGAACTAACTTAAGTGATTGGACATGCAAACACACATTCACTTCTTTGAAAGTTTGCAACTTGAAGGTTCGTATGTTGGGGACTTAACTGTATTCTGCTTTTCTAATAAACACCTTACTTTCCTCTCTACCTCCGTCTCCTTGCCAAATTCTTTCTTCAGGGCTGACAAGAACCGGGGCCCAGACTCTAGGCCCTGGCTGTCGCGGTCTGGTGGTTAGGATTTTGTACTCTCACTGCTGTGACCAGGATTTGACCCCTGGTCAAGAAACTAAGATCTCGTTCAAGCTGCTCACTGCTGTCTCCCCCAGATCAGTCCCTCCTCCCACGTGGCCCCTGCATGGTATGCTGTGCCCCCTCTCTCGGACCTGTGAGTGTAACAAATGTCTCTCACTTTCTTACACCTCTCTTGTGTTATTTCATGTCTGCTCCTGACTGATTATCAAAAAAACAAAACAAAACAAAAAAACCCCCGTATTAAGTAACATAATGATCATTTACAACACAGATGGTTTATCCTCAAGAAAATTTTTACTAGGGGTGAGCAAATGGTTTCCCATTGGACAGAGAGAAACCCTGAAGCCCTCTAGCTGGAGGTGCCTGGCTAGACAATGTGTGGGCTGAGAAGTCTCGTCCTGCTCTCAGCCTCTGAGCCTCTTATCTCATCTCTGAGATGCAAGGACACAGCCCAGAGCATCTGAGACACCTTCAACCTCTTATTCTTGCTTCACCAGAAAGCCAAGCATAGCAACGTGTGCCCAACACTCGTTCGGTAGAACCCGGGCCAGAGGCATCACCTGGCACTTCTGTTCAAGGCTCTGCTTCTTGGTCTCCACGTTCAAAATGCAGTCCAGCAGAGGTCGTGCAGACAAACGCTCTGCCTCGAAGTGACCCTCGGGGGCTCCAAATGCGGTCTCAGGCTGCTCCATCATTTGGGGTCGCTACTGACATCTGATGCTTCTGTGCTCTTGGGGACGTGCTGCCCTCCTCACGGCTCTGTGATGCAGCGGGGGCTGCAGAGCTGGGCACGGTTCCACAGCACTGGGGACACTGGCCGCGTCTTGTGGTCAGAAGGAGCTTGCCGGCAAGCACGGCTTCCCTGCGCAGTCAGTACTGGGAGGACTCAAGCCCCCCACACACCCTCTACACGGTGATCACAGCCCTCCTAGGAGCTCAAGAGTCTGCAGTGGTCGCAGGTTTTGCAGAACTGGGTCTCTCAGCTTGCCAGTTTCAAGCAAACCTTTTCAGTTATTTTCTCAGGCTTCTCAAACTGGGGTTCCACACCAGAGAAACTGTTAGATCGCGTCACTTTCGTGAGGGAGGGAACAGTTCTCCTCTGCTCTCTTAGGGTCCCTGGCTGGCTCTGAAAATTAAACTCACAGAGACAGATTAGGAGAAAAACATACACATTTCCTTGAATGTTTACACGTACATGGGCGCCTTCACAAGAGAATGAGGACCCAAAGGAGTCCCCAGAGCAGGAAATTTCCTGCCTTTTAGACAAAGAAACAATAAATTCGTGAAGAATAGGAAGAGGGTTTGGGCTGTAGGTAGTAAGTGAAGAGGTCACGGGGAGGATAAGGGTGAGTTTAACATGGTTTCCTTGCGCGGATTTCTGCCCCGATTCCCTGTCTCAGGTGATGAGACCATCTCCCTTCCCCCTGGTGTAGGGGGCACATTTCATGGGGGAGATTTGTCTCCTGCTTTCTGGGAAGAAGGGCAAGGGATGGGGGTCGGAGAGATATTTTGGCTTCTGCCATTTAAAAAAGTCCTTCAGCTGAAGATATTAATATGCTGAGACTATAATATTTCGGGGAGCGTGTCCTGGACCCAATAAATGACAACAGCAGACTCAGAATCGGGGTCAGCTGAGGTCACTTTTCTTTTTGCTGGACTGGGGGACTCTGCTTGTTCCCAAGGTGCACTTGGGCTGGTCACCAGGGCAGCGCTTAGCCATGTGTGTTTCTTGGAAGCCCAGACTGCCCGACCACTTTGAGTTATTCCTTCATGGTCTGCACTCTCACCTCCTCAAGTCTTTACCCAAATGTCACCTTCTCAGTGAGGTCTTTCCTAGCCACTGTATCTAAAACTGCAGCTGTTCCCCCAATACTTCTCTTACCCTCTCTTCTTTTCCCCTCGGGACTTAGCACCCCTAACAACCTAAATATTATTTTCTCTATACTAGGACGTGTGTCGAGAAATTGTTTTATTTACCTCATGTCCTCAGAGCCTAGAACCTTGTCCGGCACTTCGTATGTACTCCATAAATATTTGTTGCATTAATTAATATTGGTAAAATGACAAGAAGGTACACACACCTTGCTTTGCAAAGTTGTAATTACCTAGTATATTACAGCATCTTTTTAAAAAATTTTTTTAAAAATTTATTTTATTTTTGGCTGCATGAGTCTTCGTTGCTGCACGCGGGCTTTCTCTAGCTGTGCCGAGCGGGGGCTACTCTTTGTTGCGGGGCGCAGGCTTCTCATTGCGGTGGCTTCTCTTGTTGCAGAGCACGGGCTCTAGGCGCGCAGGCTTCAGTAGTTGTGGCATGTGAGCTCAGTAGTTGTGGCTCGTGGGCTCTAGAACACAGGCTCAGTAGTTGTGGCGCGTGGGCCTAGCTGCCCCGCGGCATGTGGGATCTTCCCGGATCAGGAAGCCGTGTCCCCTGATTCTTAACCACTGTGCCACCAGGGAAGTCCTGTTACAGCATCTTAATATTTGCAAAATCTTCCCTACGCATTGCCACATTCTGACCCTCACCTTAGCTTGACATAGCCAGCACTATTGTAGCATAACCAAATTTGGGTCTGCTCCCTTGCGAGGTAAAGCCAGCCAGCCTACTGACACGGGGTTGAGGTGAAGGAAAGTGCGGCGTTTGTTGCAGGAGCTAAGCCACGAGTACAGGTGGCTCATGTTCAAAAGACCCGAACTCCATGATGGTTTTCAGGGAAGGGTTTTTAAAGGCCAGGTGAGGAAGTGGGTGAGATCAGCTCGTGCACAGTTCTCTGATTGGTTGGTGGTGAGGTAACAGGGTGGTGCCACAGGGGTCAACACCATCAATCCACAGGCTCTAGTAGGTCTGGGGGCTACATGCTCATGGTCATCATGCAGTTAACTTCTTCCATTTGGTGGCGGTTTTACTATCTGTGAAACAACTCAGGAATGTGCATCAGACATTGTTATCGGTGTCCTTCAGGGAGGAACTAAAGATTCTGTGGCTGCTACATGGCTGAACTATTGTTCCAGTTGTTGCCCGTTCTCCTGGTCCAACTGCTATTTCTTATTATTTTTGGTTACTACACGTTCACATCCTTTCAATCATTAATTTTGAGCCAGCCTTTTGTGAGCCGGGGAGGCCCGGGAGACCACAGCTTTTCTACAAACAAGAGGCAGGCAGAGGACATGGGGGTCTGTCCCAGGAAGGCCCCCAGAGAGTCCTGTTCAGTTTCGCTATTAGGAGCCTCACGTTGTGAAAAGTCAGGCTCAGAGTGGTGAAGTGATTTTCCTAAATTCACACAGCTGAGAAGTGTCACGGCATCCCACAGCGGTGTGCTATCACTCTGGAGTGTTTTCTTCTTACAAATGTGGTTAGTGATTTAGGGGAGATGCAGAGAAGAATTCTGAAAACCTTTGATGTTTTTCAAAGAAAGCTTTGATATTTCTTAAAGCCCAAGCCTCACTCTTTCTCCCCTTTCTTCTGAAGAACAGTAAATTCATCAAACAGCAGTTATTCTGGTAGGATCAACGATCAGATCAGAAACGTTGAAAGAAAAATACTACCTTTTATTCTTGTCAAAGAATTTCACATTTTGGAAAACATCCAGGTGGGAGCCTGGGCAGGGTCAGGCTACAGGGTGGCTTGGGGGTTCCTCCTATCCTACCCCACAGGGTTTGTTTCCTTCTCAGCACAGGATTGTGGGGTGAAGTGAAGCTACGTACCACTGGATGGGGTTCCAGACGACATGTCCAACCTTGTTTCTCCAGAGAACCAGGCTGAATGCATTCGGGGACCTCCAGGAGAATTTTGTTAATTATAGCTGGCAAAGTGCAATGGCTGCAGACAGACTTGGGTTCTGATCTCTGCCTTGTCACTTACCATCTGTGTGACCTTTGGCAAGTTAATTAACTTGTCTGAACCTTGATTCATACGAAAAATAGCATCGATTCTTGTGCCAAGCTGTCTGGCCTAGAACCCTGGTCCCTCTGCTAACCAGGTGCGTAAACTTGGGCAAGATAGTTAACGTTTTCTGTCTCGCTTTCCTCATCTCTAACGGGGATAATATCAATACCCAGACCTTTCTGGCGATGTGAGAATGATATCATCACTATATCACTGGACTCAGTTGTTTATTATGAGCACCGAATGAAATATATAGGTTGTCTTGGGTTGGCCTCCCGCGCAAGCAGACGCTGTGGCTATAATTTGGCTGTGGACCGTTTGTCTGGGAGCGGGGTCTCAAGAGGCACTGGTAGGGGGTCAGGAAGCTGCAGAAGGAAGAGAGGCGGCTCCCAGGTGTGCACTGTGGCCAGGTTACCGCTGTGGGCGCAGGAGACGCCGACCTGGGGGCGGGGGGCTTTGGGAAACTGGGTCAGATGTGCCTGAAAGCTGTGTCTCTGAGGGGTGAGGGTTGGCTGCCGCCCGCGCGCTTCGGAGTTGCTTCGCGAACATTCAGTCCGAGCAGGGCTGAAGCAGCCTCCCTGCAGGGGGGAGGGCTGCGGGCAGGCAGAGAGCGCGGTTCCAGATTCCAGTCCTGCGTAGGGCGCGCACCGGGCGGAGAACCTGCCTCCTTTTAAGTTTTCAGTGAATGTCTGAAACCTCCCCTCTGCCTTTTAAAAAAGTTTCCATGGCCCGATTCTCTCCTTCAAGTCTACTCTGGCTATATTGGCGATTCCCTCCAAGGAGTGAGACAGAGACGGAGCCCCAGTGGTTTACTTGAGAGGTGACACCACGCAGCAAGGTTAGCGCGGTGTGGGGCGGGGGAGGGGCAGGGAGAAGACAGCCCCCCGCAGAGGCTGCATCATCATCTACCAGGGTCCCCGGGCAGGCGCCTGGGACTCAGCCCTTCGGGCACTCTGGAGCCTTTACAGGCACCTCAGAACCGTCTCTGCGCGGGGCAGGGATGCTGGGCGGTGTTATCTACCAAGTCCCTGCCCCGTCACGGGATGATGGCTGCATTCTCTCTCCAGGGTGAGGGAGAACTGCGGCCCGTATCTCTCTTTCCTATCCTATTTCAGTGCCTGGTTCCTAATTGTTAAAGCGCGGGTACCCAGGGTAAGAACTAGGGGTTAGTGAATTTTGCCAGCTCTCAGCCATGTAGCTTCTGTTGCATCAGAAAACAGTTTGAGCAAGTTCTGGGCTAGGACAGTGCCTTTGGGCCATCACCTCACCATCCTCGTTAAGGCAACACCGCACTGGGTCTGTCCCTTCTTGGTGTGGCAAATGGAGACACGGTTGCCTCACCCTGCCTGACCCTGCACTGACACCTATGTCACCCAGACAGAGCATAACCCAGGCTCTCAGGGTGTCTGAGTTGGTGTCTCCCGTGTGCTGTTTGCACGCCACGTCCGTGTGGCAAGCACATCCCAGAGACTGGAATTGCAGCTGCTGATGCCAAACACATTTCAGAAACGCTTGGGGGCTGAGTCAGGCTAGGAGAGATTTCACTGAGTGAAACGTGAAGCTGACATTTCTGGTGGCCCCGCTCCTCCAGGTTGGGTTACCTTTGCTTCATGGTGGTGTAAACCACCAGGAAGCAGGACTTACAAGAGACGACTCGGCAGCTCCCAGGCTGGGGTGCTCACTGGGATGGGGGCGGGTAGACCACTAGTTCAATCCAACACCATTACTCCCTGGAGACTCTTTATCCCAGGATGGTCCTGGCCGCGACTGGTTGGGAAAACTTATGGGGCACCTCAGACTTACATGCTAAGAGCCACAAGACATAGATCATACCTAGAGTTCTTCAAGGAGCTAGAAATCTATTTGAGGTGATATAAACAGATTGGCAAATACCCAGCAATTCTCTGCAGCGTATAGGTGTGCCAAAAAGACATAAATAAGAAAAATGACTGCAGGGTGCAGAGGAGAAAAAAGATAGAGCTATGAGCTGATGTGACCAAGGTTAATCACCATTATAAAGTGGAGCCCAAGCAGAGCCTTGAAATTTAGGTAGGTGGGATTTAGGTAGGTCAAGAAGAAGAGGATAAAACACATCCACTCAGAAAGCACCCAGAAGAACAGAGCAAAGCCTGGACTTCTCAGTCTATCACTTAGGGCCTCTCCTGTCCGTCTGGGTAGCCGTCCTGATCTACAGTCATGCGTTCATTGCATCGGAACTTCTCAGCACTTACAGTCTCCCCTCAGTATTCCCGGTGGATTGGGTAAAGAATCCCCACAGAGTCCAAAATTCTGGGATACTCAAGTCCCTTATTTAACCTAGGCACATCTCCCCATATACTTTAAATCATCTTTAGACTGCTTATAATACCTAATAATACAATGCTAACCTACGTAAACTGTTGTCCGTACGTGGCAAATTCAAGTTTTGCTTTTTGGAACTTTGTGGAATATTTTTCTGAATATCTTTGCTCTGCGGTTGGTTGAATGCACAAATGCAGACCTGGCGGATTTGGATGGCTGACTGTACTCTGCACAGGCATTATTTTGTGCACAACAGTGAACAAGACAGGGGGGAGTATGTGTCCTGGTGGCATAGACAGGTGATGGATATATGAATAGGTAAGAAGCCAAGGCGACGTTAGAGATTGTGGGTAGGGTGGTGTCTTTTCTATAGGTTTGTTGGGAACGGATTCTCCGAAAGAGACATTTGTGTTGAGTCTCGAATGAGGAGAAGGAGGTAACCACGCAGAGAATGAGGGAAGAACTTTGGCCAGAGGAACAGCAAGGGGAAAGCCCAGAGGAGGTAACGGCCTTCCCCTGTTTGAGGGACATAAGAAGGTCATAGGCCTGAGAGGGGACGTGCGGTTAATGCAGGTGTATTACGGTGAGGGCAAGATGGGGGAAGTTGTGCACGCCGGAGAAAGGGGTTTATGGTTTTATAAGACGAGCGGGAAACAGCAGAGGGAGGAGATGGCATGATTTCTACCTTGACCAACGTATGGAAAAGCACGCGAGCCAGGCCCTAAGGGTGAACGTAGAAGCAAGGAGGATCCACGGGTAAGCCTTTGCAGCATTCCACGTGAGCGATGGATCCTGGGCCGGATGGTGGACATGAAGACAAACAGGTGAATTCGAATTTCATTTTGAAGTAGAGTGTACAGGACCCACTGACCCCTTACCCTGTCTGTATGAGCTCAAGCTCATACAGACAGTGAGGACAGTGCCTTTACTCTTAGAAAGCCTTGCTCTAAGGAAGATCTCTAGGATGCTTGTACAGAAGATCAGGTGTAGGGAGATGGGAATAGAGACAGGAAAACCCGGTGGGAGACTCTTGTGAGAGTCCTGGCAAGAGACGGTGTTTGAACTTGTGCAGTTCCCACAATGGAGAAGAGAGGATGGATTCTAGACACAGTAGTTGACGACTAATTGGATGTAGGGGGTGAGAGGGAGGTAGGAAGACCCTGTCAGGGTTTCTGTTGAGGCAGTTGGGTAGCTGTTGGCACCAACAGACTCTATGGAGAAAATAAGACTTGCAAAGAAAAATAGCTGGACATACTACGGTGTGCTGTGTTGACACTGAGACATCAGTTCTACTCTGACACTTATTTTGAAACCTTGAATTGGCTCCAGTGTTATTAATACATTGAGGAACAGTTTGAGAATAACAAAATTTTGTGTCTGCTCATGTGTGATTTCATCCACAAGAAGCGCTAGGTGATACAGAAAAGAGAACTGAGCTGGACCAAGCCACACAGGAATATCAGAACTCACATACTTCACACACACACAGATACATACTTCACACATCTACCAGCTACCTCAGGTCACCTGTGTTATGAGCCACTCCTACACACATCTAGTACTACACATTTCTTTTTTTTTTTCTGTTAAGCCTTTGACTATATGGAATCTACTCCCCAGTACTTTTTTTTTTTTTTTAATATTTATTTATTTGGTTGCACCAGGTCTTAGTTGCAGCAGGGAGGCTCCTTAGTTGCGGCTCCAAGGATCCTTAGTTGTGGCATGCGAACTCCTAGTTGCGGCATGCATGTGGGATCTAGTTCCCAACCAGGGATCGAACCCCAGCCCCCTGCATTGGAGCGTGGAGTCTTATCCACTGTACCACCAGGGAAGTCCCGTCCCCAGTACTTTGAATTTTCACCAGTGCAGTGATAATTACTGTTAATAATCATAAAATTTTGTGTAACTGCAAGTTCAGAAGTATTTTTAAGTTATCAGGGACAAAATGATTAGATATTATTTATTAAAATTTCACTAGTAAGTGTATTTATCAGTTTTTAAATCTTTTGAAAATGAATACCTATACATATAGCATGTATGAAATTTTAGAATGATTAAATAAAATTAAACCAACCAGGACATGATTTTATCCAACCATATTATGTAGTGAAGTGTTTGATATAATATAAATAGAAGAAAGTACTAGGGCTAATATTTTGTATCTACAATGTATATCTAGTTAACTGGAAATGACAACATATTACTATGCTTCATGCCCCATGAATGCAATAGACATCTGACATGGTAGAGTTAGTTTCTCTGATTGTTCACAGGGAAAATCATATCCAGCAAATCTGTCCCTTACGTGTGGGTGAAACCACGATGAGCGATAATATTTTGTAGTGCTACATGTTTCTGAATGATTTCACATATCCCTCTTTCTACCACTTCACAATAACTCACAAAGTACAGTGATTCCAAAGCACATTTCTACAGGCAAACTTCCGGTCTTTTTCAAGGTAAAGTGCTGTCTTTATTGCAGTATTGTGTACTAATTAACTGGTTAATATGTGTACATTGTAACATTGATTTTATTAGGTTTCATCTTTTTTTTTTTTTAAAGTGTCATGAATAGAATTCTGGACTGTTGTTCCCCTAACCCTATTTTTTCCCTATAAGCCCTAGCACATAATTTTATTGTGTAATTTTGCATAACGTTGCTGGGTCCTTGATCAGAGGTTGACAAACTATGGTCCACAGGCCAAATCTGGACGATTGCCCATTCTTGTGAATAGAATATTATTGGAAAACAGCCACGCCACTTTGTTTATATATTGGCTACGGCTGCTTTTGAACTATAGTGACAGACTTGAGCATCTGTGACAGAGACCCAGTGGCCCATAAAGCCTAATGTGTTTACTCTCTGGCCCTTTACAGAAAAAGTCTGTTAATGCCTCACCTAGATCAAAAGGAACATGAAAGATCCAAATGAGGGTGTCTAACTAAAGTCAAGAGAGTGAGGTTAAGTTCTCCAATCCAAGCTCATAAACCCTTCATTCCAAGTCAAGGTCAAGATAAACTGATACAAATTAAACACATTTGCAAGAGGATGAAAGTACTCACTTACCAGTACTGCATAGCCAACAGACGTAATAAATACTGGGAAAATATTTTTGAAAAAATATGATATTAGATGTTTCCAAAAAATCATCGATATATACATCATGGGAAAAATTAGAACTTTCTTGGGATCTCTTAAATTTATTTCATATTTTTAGTTGTTTTACTTTGAATTGCATATGGCATGGTTGGGGCGGGGGCGGGGGACAACTCTTCCATACTTAGGGCCTACAAGGTCTTAATTCAAGGAAGAATTGTGTCTCCAGGACTGGACTTTACAGGCAGGATGACAAAGGGCTGTCAACATTTTGTGGCTATTTTCTCTTCCCAAACCACCGTTCTTTTTAGTAGCTGACTGGCTCCCTCTACTTTCCAATAGACCACTTCAGTGCAAATTCCAGCCCCATCGTTTTCTGTTATTTGGGGGAAATTAGTTAAGTGCTCTCTGCTTCTTAATCTTCGTCTATACCTTGGGGATAGATCGTCGATAATCCACATAAAGTGTTTAGCACAGTATCTGGTGCACATTTAGGTGTTCAGAAAATGTTATTATAAATGTCTGTTTAAACTCCCAATATACTTTCCCCCAAGAATATTTAGTAAAACCTGAAAGGGGAGAAGTAGGTGCGGCATCTTTTCCAATTAGAGGGAATTAGTCTTTTCCCTATCAACCTTAGATCTTTGAAGTTAAACCGTTCTTCCTGTCCTAACTGGTATAAAATGGTCCTTCAATCACTCTTTTACCCATAAGAATGCAAACCACTTTTCAAAGTACTTTAGTCCAGAAGGAAAGGAAGAGTGGTGACCCATAAGGACGGACATGCGAGGTTCTCTACTTAAATCATCACAGCTGCACTGCAGGGGTCGCTTTATCCTCACTTCACGAGGGATTCAACCAAGGTTTAGAATAGTTCGTTGGCTCGCTCAGGACACATAGTTTCTTTGGCTTTGTTGATGGTTCTCATCCAGGAGCAATTTTGTCCTCTGAGGGGCATTTGGCCATGTGAGGGGATGGAGGTGAGGCAGGGGTGGCACTAACCTCTAGTAGGTAGAGGGCAGGGATGCTGGTAAACATCCCACAATGCCCAGAACAGCCTCCAACTACCTGTCCCCAATGTAAATGGTACCGAGGTTGAGAACCCTGGGTGAGATCACACTGCTTCAGAGGTGTTTTTATTTGTTTTGTTTCAAGAAAATAAGTGAAAAGAAAATACATGCATATAATGAGACAGGCTGGGACCTGGGACCTGGGACCATTGGCTGCAGGGCTTGCACCTGGACAAATGTCTCCTCAAGCTACAAAAGTACAGAGAAACTATAAGGGACTAAAATAACTGTGTGGATGCACGGCTGGGGCAAATTATGGACAACAAGATACAAAAAGACCAACTGCCACTTCTGAGGAGCCGGGAGCAAAAGCAGGGGGTCAGGAGAGAAAGCAGGGCACTGTGCATACCCCCTGCACTCAGCACCACAGAGGGGTGGGCAGACCACCTAAGCCACACCTCTGGCCCCCCCCCCTCGGCCCCACCCCATATAAGGAACCAGCTCAACCCCCTTGGGGAGTGGAGCGAGGGAACCTGTTACTTGTTCTCACTCCCCCTGTGCAGCAGGGGCCCCAATAAAGCCTTGCCTGGATGTCTTGTCTCCTCTTATCAATTTCTATTGATTGGGGAAGGCCAAGAAATCTGACTGGGAACAGTAAGATTCTAAAGAACTTGCTGAAATTGTTTCATTCGATTCTTATTCAATGTTGCTGATGAAATGGGATCTTTTTTTTTTTAATCTTTAAATTGGATGATTTAACATCTATTTTTAACCTCTTACACTGCTCTCTGAGACTACTTAATATGGCTTTTTGTAAATGCTTGGACATGTCAAGGAGAGAGGGAGACGCTATTCGACACTGCAAATACCACGTGGACATTGCCCTACATTAGCAGAATCGCCTGAGAAGAAGCTCAAGGGGCCAGACATGATTCTTAAGGCTACTGGGAATTATCCTGTGCTAAGCAGTGATACTTAGAGGAAGAGTTCCGGGGTATTTTTTTTTTTTAAGCTGTGATTCACATCCCTTTGGGACTCTGGCAGACAAGAAGCAAATGCTGTTGGTGCCCCATCCCAGTCACTTACAAGATAGGGCATCCAGCTACTGTGATTTTTCGCTGCTAAGGATCCATGCTGCCTCCAGGGAGGTCATGCCCCATCCTACGGAGCAGAGGCCCAAGAAGGACTTGTAACTGACCAGGGTTCTTGGCTTTCCCCAATCAATAGAAATTGATCAGAGGCCAGACTTGAAATCCAGGCAAGGCTTTTGGGGGGGTCCTGCTGCAGCAGAGGGGAGTGAGAACAAGTTACAGGTTCCCTTGCTGGCTCCCCGCTGGGGAGTGAGCTGATTCCTTATATGGGGTGAGAGTAGGGGCGGGTCCAGGTGTCAGGTCGGAGGGGTAGCTTAGGTGGTCTGCCCGCTCCCTTTGGTGGTGTCGTGTGCAGGGGGCACGCGCAGTGCCCTGCTTTTGCTCCCAGCTCTTCAGAAGTGGCAGTTGGTCTTTTTGGTCTTTTTGTATCTTGTTGTCCATAATTTGCCTCAACTGGACATTCACACAGTTATTTTTAGTCCCTTATAGTTTCTTTGTATTTTGTTGCTGGAGGAGATGTTTGTCCAGGTGCAAGCCCTACAGCAGAGGGTCCCAGGTCCCAGCCTGTCTCAGGCTGACAAAGGGCTGTGAAAGGATGGTTCCCTGCCTGAAGGAAGACCATCTCCATGGCACACTTCATACTCCAGAGCTCTCCATGTGATCCGGTTGCAGCTGGACGCCAGCTACGATTTCGCTTAGATTTCTTCCCCTCTTCTATTCAACACCCTACACTCCCTTTTTCCTGAGAGCAGCCCCCGATACATCACTTTCACAAAAGTACCCACTGGGGCTCTGGGTCTATGGAACCTGGCCCCAAAACACGTGGGGTCAGCAAATCCAAACGATGAGTGGTATTCCAGGTCCTTCTTCACGACACACTCTCGTCCCTCCACTACAGCCAGAGGCCCAAAGGAGATGCAGGGGACCCACCGGAACTCAGGCAGGTGTGGTCGGAGAGGATTCCAAGCTCTACCTGAGGAGCAAAGGGTTGCTGGGAGGTTGACTCTCCCAACCCAAACTTTTCCCTGAGAGAGCAATTTGTCTCTTGGACCTGAAACCAGGCCCCAAGGCAATGGGAGCTTTGCCAGACACCCAGCTCCCATCAAGGTTAATGGGGAGGAATTTTTCTTACTTAACCATTCTTATTCAATTTACACATTTAAGATTATCCACACAAAGTAGTCTGTGAAACTGCATCCCTTAACAATACTATTAATCATGTCTTATGCGAATAGATCTAATTGAATGTTACTCTTTTCTTCCATGATCCCTGAAGTTCTAGAGAAATAGCTTGATCTATGTATACTCCTCGGTTCACAAAGACAGATTATGGTCACCAAATAATTAAAATGACAATTAGGGCTATTTCCTGATCATAATTCTGCAAACAGTCCTTGGTGAATGCAGGATTTTTTTTTTTTTTGGTAATGTCATGTTTTTAAAATACACGGTCTTCGAGTTCAAGGGAAATTTATGTTTTTTCTCTTTATTCTGACCCCATTTCCAGATGGACTTTTTTTTCTAAGTGAACACACACATTTATTTATTCATTCCTCACTTGTTAGTCTAATATCACCTGTGGACCAGGCACTGTTCTAGGTACTGAAGATACAAAGATGAGAACAGACAACAGACAGACAAAACCCTGCCCTCCTGCAGCTCACTTTCTAATGGGGAGACAGATAAGAAACAGAATACACTGATAATTATACAGTATATTGTGATATCAGATGTTGATAAATGAAAGGAAGAAACATTTAGCAGAATAACACCTCACCTTAATGCAGGAGATGATAATTTAGATAAAATTGTGACACCGTGTTTCTCATCAGATTACAATTTCGCCGACCTGGATGAAGTGAGAGAGCCAGGCAGATGGGTTTTGCGGGAAGAGCTTTGAGTCAGGGAACAGTTAGTGCTAAATCCCTGAGATGCCAACATGATTGGCAGGTTCAAGGAGCATCAGGGTTGCTGAGTGCAGCACAGATGGCACGATGGAACATGGGGTCGGCAAGGAGGCTGCTGTGTCTTACCAGAGGTGCCAAATAGCGTGGGCAAGTCGGTTCTTTTATAAAAAATTTTTATTATTTTTTATTGAAGTAGAGTTGATTTACAATGTTGTCTTAATTACTGCTGTACAGCAAAGTGATTCAGTTATACATACACCTATATTCTTTTTTTAATATTCTTTTCCATTATGGTTTATCACAGGATATTGGCTATAGTTCCCTGTGCTGTACAGTAGGGCCTTGTTGTTTATCCATCCTGCATATAATAGTTTGCATCTGCTAATCCCAAACTCCCACTCCATCATGTCAGTTCTTCATAATCCCTCCTATTACAGGACAACTGGCTTCCTCTGCCCCCGTTACTAAAGGCTAGTGACACCTTACTTATTATGACAATCAAAAATATGCCCTACTGATTTCCAGTGGCACACTGGGATGTGGGATTACTCCCAGTGAAGAACCAAGCTTTCCAACAAGGGAGTGACATGATCAGGTTCACATAGTTGAGGTCACTGTGGCTGCTGCATAGAAGACAGATCGAATGGGTAGAGAGTCGAAGAGGATCAACCATTTACATGGTTCTTACAGTGGTCCAGGAGAAAGACAATAATGGCCAGGCTACGAGGTATCAGTGGAGGTGGTGAGAAGCAGCTAGTTTCGAGGCAGAATCTGAAAGTGGAGCTGGCGGGATACGCTGATGTTGGAAGTGTCCTGGAAAACGTTAAGGTTTGCTGTTGCCATGACTGTTCTTGTTTTGCTTATCATGTTAGAAATGATGCACATGGCTATCTTATCCTCTTCTGTGTGTCATTTGTGTGTGTGTGTGTGTGTGTGTGCGTGCGCGTGTGAGCCTTTACGTGTGAGTGTCACTTCTATCCCTGGGTTTCCTCGCCTCGACACTACTATGTTGGAGAACTGTTCTGTCAATTGCAGGATGTTTAACAACATCCCTGACCTTTACACACTCAATGCAAGAGGGCGGTATGTGCATGTAGTACATTCCTCCTAGCGTGACAACCAAAAATGTCTCCAGACATTGTGCAGTTTTTCTAGGGAGCAAAACTGCCACCAGTGGAGAATCACTGCTCCCAGCAAAGGTGGCACGGGAGCTGTCTCTACTGGAGTGACCTTGGGCAAGTCATTGAGCCTCTCAGGGCTCAATTTTTTCCTTTGTGTTTATCATACGTGTGAGTAAGTTGTCTGCTAACCCAAGCTGGAAACTGTATAAATTAGTTAACCAACTCTGTCTTTCTAAGGAATTAACTTCCCCTGAATTTCAGATGAGCAGTGCCTCAAAAATATCTTAATAAAAACACAAAATTAGTTTTTCTTTTGGGAGTGAAAAAAATGTCCCCACCAATTTATACAGCTCATTTTCTCAATGTTGGCCAAAATTTGAACAGGGAATATTTGCTAATAGGCACTCCCAGATTCTGAAAAAGCAACTGCAATTTCCAGGATAATTGAGGACTTATAACCTCAGCTGTCCATGTGTGGTTTTCTGTGGTCCTTATTGGGCAGTTTGGTCCAATAAAGTGTAGCTGTTTGTTGACAATATTGAATTATGGCAGACACTGCTAGGGATTATTCTGTTACGTCACATCTGCTTCTTTGCCCAATTAGAGCTGTAGGTAATAATGGTACATTTTCTCTTATCTACCCTGAAATTTGTGATTGAGAGGTGTTCATGATCAAAAGGACAGCACTCATTTGAATAAACTGAGGCTGAGATGGGCTTGTGTCTCTCCTCTAAGCAGCGTGGAGCTGGAGCCACAGCCTGGGCCTCTTCCTCTGAGGTCTGGGCTTTGCTGGACACAACTGCAAGGTCTGCTTTTTTGCCAGATGTTGAGGAAACAAGTCAGCACACAGATTTACCATGGGTTATGAAGGTGTATTTACGAAACCATGGATACAACAGAAAGTCAAACCACATTGTTATATATTTGTGTATGTGTCGTAAGATGGCTGAAAGCTATTCTGTGTGTGTGTGTGTGTGTGTGTGTGTGTGTGTGTGTGTTCTCTATTTGGATGACCTATATGCAGGGTTTCTACTTTATGAAATCTATGGATGCTTTTGATTAAATGAAAAAGAGAAATCAATTTTCTATATGTAATGTCTGCATTCTAGCTTCTCTAAGCTTGGCCACTGCCAGAGATTTTTAAGGAAAGCAGAGTCAGCTGAATGTACCGGCCTCTTTTGGCTTTTCCTGAATTCTAGATGGCCAGGGATTTCTTTCCTGGCCATACTCATTTCTTTTCAGGCCATACTCATAAATGGTGGATTGATTTGTGACATTGATTAAATTAAGCAGCATATGTATAGAGTGGTCCCAAGAGGACTGTATCTGGTGACTGAGAGGAGAAACCTTGAGATGACTTTCATTATTCTGCCAACTAAGCTCTACGGAGATGGCAGTGATGTGGTCCACCATGAAGAAGGCCCAACATTTATCGAGCATCTGGCCTCTCAAGAGCTCTGTCCATCAGCGTTCTACCTGCAAAAGTGGTTGAATGAGAAAACAGAATACATTTATAACCCAAGGCCGGTCATCAGCCTACTTGAGAAGCCATTAGGTCTACTTATTGGAAGTTCTAAAAATTTCACTGGCCAGAGGAATTGCAAAGAAGTGATTATTCCCTTTATTCTTTCCTTCAACAAATATTTGAACATTTATTTTCACAGAGCTTAATGCCAGGCAGAAAGGGGAAGACAAACTCAACAGGACATAGGCCTTCTCTTAAGGAGTTCATGAAGTCGTATGGTTCAGGCTGACATGGATAGCTCTAACTGGACTCCATACACGTGACAAAATAAAACTCATCCAGTGATAGAGGAGAGGTCACATATGCAAAATAACAGAAGAAAGTACAGTTAATTCTAGTTATGAAAGGAGATGTGTTTAGGGAGTATCTTAATTTGGGTGCTTCAACCACAATGAATAGAACACTGTACACAATTAACACTGGCTTAAGCTGGTGCTGGGGATCTTGTTAACATGCAGATTCTGGTTCATTATTTCTGGGGTGTTACCCAGGATTCTGCAGTTTTAACATGTTTGGAGTTCTGTTGATATAGTTCGTCCAGTGGCCACCCTTTGAGTAGCATGGACTTTTAAAACAAGATTTTGTATTATCTCACATAACAAAAGTTTGGAGGTAGGTAGGTGAGGACAGGGCTGATTTAAAAGCTCAAACAACATTCATAAGGACCCAGGTGCTTTCCACTCTTCTTCTCCCCATCTTCAGCATCATGGCTCTGTCTTCAGGCTTTCTCCTTAAGGTCTCGAGATGGCTGCCAGGGCTCCAGGCATCACACACACGCGTGACAAAGTTCATGAGTAGCAGAAGATGAATAGTGCTCCTCTTGTGATTCTTTTCATAGGAAGAAAGGCCTTTACTAAAAAATTCTTGGCACCAAGCTTCCCCTTAGTTTCCATTGACTGAAACCATGTCTGGTGCCCATCCTTCACTGCAAAGGCTGCGGGGAAAGTGAGTCTGAAACCGAGCAGGACCCTGTGGGGCTCCTGGGCATGGAAGCCTTTCTGTGTCGCCCGTTTCTTGTTTGTAGGGAATAGGATTCAGCCTCCATGACCTTCCCTGAGTTCCAAAGGGAAAGCTCAAACAGTTGCTACTCAGGGAAGGGAGGGGATGCAGAGACAAGGGAGGAGAAGCCAAGACACAATAGTGCAGCCTTGGGGCAGGGTCCTGATTCCCCCTCAAGGGATATACATCACAATATCTTTGAGCTGTTTTGCAGATACTGAAACCCCTACTAGGTGGGAGAAGTTAAAGGTATGCTGCCCACAGGCATGTAAACCCCAGATGAGATGTAACCAGAAGGTTGATGATGCCGACTCCCACTTACCTCCCCACTAACCAATCAGAAGAATGTCTACCAGCTGATCACATCCTTTTCTTTGAACCATTACTATAAAACTCCTCACTGCCCCTCCAGGTTGAGACACACAGTTTTGGGAGTATTTGCCTGCTGTGGCCCCCTTTGCCTGGCAAAGCAATAAAGCTATTCTTTTCCACTTCACCCAAAACTCTGTCTCTGAGATTTAATTCAGAACTGGTGCTCAGAGGCTAGACTGGCTGCAAGTGTTCAGCCGCTACAGTGAGATACGGGCTCTGATGGCAGAATGCTGGGGAGGAGAATGGTCCTTCTGTTGGGCAGTCAACTGCATTCATCAGTGGGGCTGGCGTTCTCTTGGCCATCGAAATCTTGCAGGGCTAGAAATACCCCGCTGAGCGGGCACAGGGAAGGGAAGATTGCCATCCATCATACCATGTGTCACTTAGATTATATCAGAGTCATCTCTCTCTACGGGTGCACACCTCACCCCCCTTTCTGTTGTCTGCTTTCAGAACACTAACCTTTCTCACCTAGAGGACTGTAATTGAGGCTTAAATGACCTCACTACCCCATCCCTCCATTTACACCTCTCTCCATCCTGCATAGAGAGTCAGAGACTTCTAGCCTGCAAACGTGACTGTCATATACCTTGTTCAAAATTCTTTAATGGTTCCTCATATCCTTCATGATAAATGTTCATATTAAAATATTAACTCCATAGTATAGTATAGTCTTCAAGTGTCATTGAAATTTCCTCTCTACTACTTGTCCCGCCAGCTCTCCCAACGCTCTCCATTAAAGGTCAATGTCTTCGATGTGTGTGTTGGGAGGGTTCCCTGGTGACCTAGTGGTTAGGATTCTGAGCTTTCATTGCCGTGGCTCAGGTTTAGTCCCTGGTCGGGGAACTGAGATCCCGCAAGCCAAGCAGCATAGCTACAAAAAAAAAAAAAAAAAAAAGTCAACATCTTCGATGTTAAAGAGAATACGAATTCTCTTTAGTGTTGCTAGAGACCAACAGCTGCTAGGACCAACGATTAAATTCTTTGGGTGTAAAGTCATCTACTTAAGAATTCCTCTCAATATCTCTGCAGATCATGAAAAATGATTATTGGAATTCCCCTGATTAGGAACATCTACATTTTCTGATCTACTCCATGTGCTAGATGCTTAATTATCAAGGTCATCTTCAAATATGCCAGGAGGCTCCTGTGAAGACTCCAGGGTCTTTCCACTCACTGAGGGAGTCAAAGTCGTTTGGAGTCAGAGTTCGTATTTCCTTAACATTACCCTTAGTTTGCCTTCCCTTCCATGATTGATTAAATTCTACCCAAGACTGGAAGACTGTCCAGCTTACTGACTTTTCAATAGGCATGGTTTTTGTTTATTGATGTCTCTGCCCAGCCTCTCATTGCTTTTATTATTCTGCCAGATGTGGCTCATAGATTCCTTCCTTTCCCTTCCTGTCCCTCACAGCCCCTCTCTCCCCTACCAAATCCAACACGGAGCCTGTCATATCTTAGGTGCCTAGGAAATGCTCTTTCCATTTTCTTTCTTAGGAACTTATTTAACACCTCTTATCAGGTTTGGTGCTAGGGGCTTAAAGATCCAACACATGGCTCCAGACTTTAGGTGATCACACGTGTTCTCCATGGCCATGTTAGTTTGATGATTGCCATATTGAGAGCATGTCCACGGAGCACTGACAATGGGGAGGAGATAGTCCTTAGGTCTTCCTGATGGGTTAGGAAAGACAATTTGGGGAGGGTGTTGGTGACAGAAACCTAAAAGCAAGGAGAACCTGGCTGCAGAAGTGGAGATGCCATTTCCCTAATGATTAGTGATATAGAGCATATTTTCATGTGTTTGTTGGCCATCTGTATGTCTTTTTTGGAGAAATGTTTATTTATGTCTTCTACCCATTTTTGGATTGGGTTGTTTGTTTTTTTGATATTGAGCTGCATGAGCTGTTTGTATTGTGGACACAGGGTGGGAAGGGGAGGGTGGGATGAATTGAGAGAGTGGCATGGACATATATACACTACCATGTGTAAAATAGATAGTTAGTGGGAAGCAGCCGCATGGCACAGGGAGATCAGCTCGGTGCTTTGTGACCACCTAGAGGGGTGGGATGTGGAGGGTGGGAGGGAGACGCCAGAGGGAGGGGATATGGGGATATATGTATACGTATAGCTGATTCACTTTGTTCCACAGCAGAAAACTAACACACCATTGTAAAGCAATGATAATCGAATAAATATTATATTAGAAAAAAAAAGTGGAGATGCCAGGCAGGATCCCAGTGAGAGGCACACGGGTGTGGGGCATTTGACAGAACCGTGAGCCGCTAAGCTTGGCTGGACCTAGAAGAAGCGGGAGTGGTAGAAGGTGAGGCTAATGGAAGAAGCAGCAGATCATGAATTTGGAGGCTGTATGGGAAGTGCAGGCTTTTGTCATGAACCACTGAAGAATTTTGAGCATGGCATGTCACAGTCACATCTGCAGGCTAGAGGGTCACTCCAGTCGCTGTGCTGAGAAGGGAGGGAAGGGGAGAGAGCCTTTCAGGAGGGAGTTCAGAGTTCAGGTGAGAAATGACCATGCTCCGAATCAAGACAGCAGCAGAGGGCGCCTGATAGCGTGGTGTGGACCCTTAGAGAGCTATTTGGGAGGCACACTTGGCTCTGTTAGGTGCTGCATATGCAGGAGAAGAAGATGCCTTCCAGGTTCCTTCATTCTGAAGAGATCCCCCCTCGCTGGAATTGCTGCATGAGTTCTTGGGTACAAAGTTGCGTGCCACGCGTATCCAGGAGCCTGCAACTGTAACGCAGGCTTGATTCCTGGTCAAACTCTCTAGCACACGCCTCTCCCCGCTGAACTCTTAAGGAATTGAATACCATCGCTCACAGAAGCAGAACACTGGCCATGTGTGAACATTGCACTTTTCCTCTTGGGTATGATCTCTATTTTTATTGAACAACTGTCAGTAGACCAGGCAGCATTGCCAAAAACACACCGAAAATAGAATGAGGCAATTACCTCAGCACAGATTAACACAGAAAGTAAAATTGCACTTACGTAATGCTCATCCTCCAGGTACCGAGACCAGCCGCTGGTTTCTGTGTGTCTGTTTCAGCATCACAACAGCACCATCCCTGACCATGTCGGAGGGACCGACTCTCTCCACGATTCCCTCTTCCTGTGTTCTCTAAGCCTTTTCTCAGAGCAGACACCGGAACACCAAGTTGCTCTCAGGGATGAGTTCCCATCGAGACACCGCAAACACAGAGACATAATAGTAGCTAACAACATTTCAGCACTCCTCTGGTGTTTGGCAACTACTTGTCAGTGAACTTCAAGAAAATACTTGTTTTTTGGGAGAACGTCAGGCCTGAGAGGAACTTTGCGGATGACTTAGGCCAATCCTCTAGTTTTCCAGAGGAAATCACTGAAGCCTAGGGGATTAAGTGACTTGACTGTGACTTCCTTTGTCCCTTGAGTTTAGAGGGAGGACTGAAACCTCAGCCTCCAACCCAACAAGGGCATTTCCCCTACACCCCTGGCTTCTTGCAAAGAAACAGGGACGATAGGAAAAGCTTCCCTGTCAAATCCCTAACACTCCCAGTGGGTGGAGAAAACTTTAATGCAAAAGAAGGAAATCAGGACTTCCCTGGTGGCGAAGTGGTTGGGAGTCCGCCTGCCGATGCAGGGGACGCGGGTTCGTGCCCCGGTCGGGGAAGATCCCACATGCCGCGGGAGCGGCTGTGCCTGTGAGCCATGGCCACTGAGCCTGCACTTAAAAAAAAAAAAAAAAAAAAATAAGAAAGAAGGAAACCAACCCCATAATTAGATACAGCACCGACTCCAGACCAGCTAGCAGATATATTGCACTGGCTTCCATGAGAGCTACAGAAGGAGAAAAGAAAGCCTGCATCAGCCACTAGAGCCTCACATGTGGGTCTGCTGGAATGATCCCATTTGCATAAAATCCAGCTAATAACAAAGATAGCTACAACTAATTGCTAAGGAGGGCCACTTGGGCATCTATTGTTAAGGTCACCCTGCTTTTTCCCCCTCAAATCTCTGGCATTGCAAACTGAGCTGGCTCATTGCAGTCTATTAAACTGTAGTCATAAAATGATTAACCTCACTGCTGGAACTCTGACCATACCTTGTCAGGCCGAATCTTATAGCAGAAAGGTAACAGGGGGGCATGGAAGATAACGGAGATCTTAGGAACAAATGGGATACCTGAGACACAGTGATGATTCTGTCCTATGCACCTAGGTCCCTATTATTTTAGTTAGACAGAGAGAGGCTGTTTGCCAAATACATTGATGTCATATACACTTTCTCTGATGTCATATACACTATCTCAATTAATTCTTAAAACCGCCACATGAGAGGATTATTAGAAAATGTTGTCCCTTATAAGCAGAGAAACTGAGTCAGAAAGGTTTTGAACCTCCCCGTTTGGATAAAAAATCTATTCTGCAATCATTTCATATTTACAGAAGAGTTGCAAGTTTAAGCCAGAGCATTCTCATAGACCTTTTACCCAGCTTCCCCTAATCTTAACATTTAGCATCACCAGGTGGACCTAACTTTGACAGGTTTTTTGAGACGTAACTCACATACCATATAATTCACCCGTTTAAAGTGTACTGTTCGATGGTTTTCTTAGTACATTAACAGATATGGGTAACCACCACTAGAGTCAATTTTAGAACATTTTCATGACCTCAAAAAGAAACCCCATACTTTTTTTTTTTTTTTTTTTTTTTGCGGTACACGGGCCTCTCACTGCCGTGGCCTCTCCCGCTGCGGAGCACAGGCTCCGGATGCGCAGGCTCAGCGGCCATGGCTCACGGGCCCAGCCGCTCCGCGGAATGTTGGATCTTCCCGGACCGGGGCACGAACCCGTGTCCCCTGCATCAGCAGGCGGACTCTCAACCACTGCGCCACCAGGGAAGTCCGACCCCGTACTTTTTAGCTATCATTTTCCTTCCCCATCCTCCACCCCAACCCTAAGCAACCACTAATCTGTTTTATGTCCCTATAGCTCTCCTGGCCATTTCATATGAATATGATTATACAATATGTAGTCTTCTGTGACTGGATTCTTTCACTTACCATAATGTTTTCAAGGCCCATCTGTGCTGTAGCATGTACAAATACTTTATTTCTTTTAATGGCCAAATAATATTCCACAGTATGGATATAACATATTTTTCTATTTGTCACTTGATGTATATTTGGGTTGTTTCCACCTTTTGGCTTTTATGAATCGTGTGGACCTATTCTAGAATCAAACATAGAATCAAAATGTCTACTGTATTGCTAACAAAGCTGATTGGAGAACACGATTTTAGATCTATAAGGACCTGGAGGGTGTCCTAATATATCACTCTTGAATTAAATTCACTTATCCATCCAGATGCTAATTAAAGACCCTTCCTTGAGGGCAAGTCCTCAAACACATGGCAGAGGGCAGTCCAAACACGCATGGCCTATGGATTTACCGTTACCAAAAGGGGGGAATGTAATGGATAATGCTGTTTCTTTCTTCAAATTCATCAAGTCGGTCATTTGACCTGCTCCTCTAGGAATCAGTAGGGGCCAGAGAGATGACTTAGGTTACCCCAGAAGCAGACCCTTGAGATAAAGGTGAGAGTTCAGTTTCTTTGGAAAGTTCTATTAGAGGTCTAGGAAAGTGAAACAAGGAAGCCAATAAAGGCTTCACTTTTTTTTTTTTTTTTTTTTAAGGCTTCACTTTTGAGCTAGTTAGCGTTGCGGATAATTGGGGCACAGTGATGCTGAGGGCCTCTGGGAGACAGTGTGGAACGTGCCTTAGAGTCATAACAGCAGAGGAGCTGTGTAGACTCTCTACCCATCAACTCCCATCAGTCAGTGGGGGAGAGGCAGTCAGACTACCTCTAAACGAGTTAAACTGAAAACACCAGTAAATCATGTTTGCCTCTATATTTCTGTAACATTTGTAATATACACAGGCAAGTTTTACGAAAGCTCCACCTCCGACCCAGAGGGCCCACTACTGTAGATGTGAAGGTCACAGACTCTCATGGCCCTTCAGTGCCAGGTTTTCCTCTCCGATTCACTAATCAAAAGTTACGAATATAGCTTCTGATCCCTTCTCTCTCCTCTGCTTTTTTTTATTGGCTCTCAAGATAAGGCAGGGGCAGCAACCAGTCAGCATATTTTGCTGAGCTGGGACTTGACTCCTAGTTGCTACAAAACAAATCTAAGTTTATATGGAAGGTGACAAACTCCATGCCCTGTCATTTATTCTTTTTATAGCATGGGCGATACCAAGAGTCAGCAAGTCTTGTTGATTACATGAATCGACTAGAGCAGAAAGCATCCCAGTGTAGAGATTTCCTGTGTCCATAGTTAGAAATTGTTTGTTTTAATTAAGAGAAAACGAATTCCACCGCTTCTCATTACTACATACATTTTTACAAAGAAACCCATAATCCCAGTATTAAGAGGGATAAACACAGTTTATCCCTCTTAATACTGGAGTGCATATGACTCTAGACAGGAGTCTAAATACATATAGATGTAATAAAAAATGTATTATACTTTAAACTCATTTTTAAACATTTAACGATTGCCCAAGAAAAATATATGGAGATGTTACTATGCCCTAGGCATAGTTCTTCATAAATACTATTTCATTTAAAGTACAACACTATGAGATAAATAACATCAACCCAGTTATCGGAGGTCATGGTCACGGCTGGCACGTTGAAATGTCTGACTCTAAACTGAGATCTGTCCATTCCAGATTTTAATTTTCACTATTCGCTCGTCCCTGCATCTGATGTTTTCAATTAAAATTGTAGTATAACCATCATTCCTGACAATATTCACCTATCCACTACAACAACAGTTGAATGTTTGACTAATACTCCATTTATAGTTCTTCAAAATATTTCACCATTTCTCTCTCGTTAAGACATTTGAGTTTGGTTTTGTTTGTTTTGAATTTTCTACTAGTACCAATATAAACAATGGCAATAAGTACCCGGTAGATAAATCTTGTTGTACAACCTTAATTACTTCCTGAGGATGAATTTCTAGAAATAGAGTCATGGGGCAATGACATACAAACATTTTATGCTTTCAAAGGTAAAATTTCCCTTCAGAAAAACGATACCAAATTACACACCTGCCATTTATTGATCTGTGAATTCATTTAAAACAAAACAAAAAACCCCCAAATAAACAAAACTACAACCTTTCCAATCTCAGTATCATCTTAGAAATAGAAAAGATCTTAGGAATCTTTTCTTTTTTTTTCTAATCTCCTACACATTATGGACCTTTTTCACAGTGCATACCTGGTCTGGGGTATCTGTCCTATAATTCATAGAAAGTGGAGACAGAGAAGAATGATTTAAAATATCCCCAAAGCACAAACAGTCAGCAATGAAATACTGCTCTAACAGTTCAAAAATGCATCCAGAATAGGAGAGACTCATGGGGAAATGAGGAGATCGTGGCAGGATTCCAACACACTTGACACGGGTCACAAAATGATAACGATTTTCTGGTCCTTCTCCACCTGGAATGGGTTTGCTCTAGGTTTTGGCTACTGAGGACATACCAATTGCCGTGTGCAGTTGTGCAACAGCTCGGTTTTCTTTGCCTTTGTAGATTCCACAAACAGAGGTAGGGTGGTCAGTGGGAGAAGAAGATTGTTTAGAAACAAAAATGAATTAAAGAATGTTACATTTCTAGGTCATAGGGGCTGTGAGTTTAACTTTTTGTGTCTTCTCTTCCACCCAAACTCTGAAAAATTTCATCGCTGAGTCCCTTTAATTTTAGAGACACCGGGATTTAGCTGTGTTTGAAGGAGAAAGTGACCTTCCGCTGGTTAAGCTTTCCTTGAGTACGTTACCCATTAGATACAAAACATTGCTGGATGTTGCAGTGGAAAAAGAAATAATAATACAGGTCAGTGAAGCAATAGAAATCTATAAAAAAATCTATAAATATGTAAATTCTGCGAATGATTGGCAAATACAACTGTGACAGCAAAGAGGAGGAAATATTAATTCTACCTGGTGAGGGGATGAGGATAGGGGTGGAAAAGAAGGTTGTATCTGTAGACCGTGGCAAGGCCGGGTCCTATGGACCTTTTTTTTTCTTCTTTTGGTGTAGATCTGATAAAGAATTGAAGTCATGAAACAATAACATTATGAAAACCAGTAATTTGCTTTAATCTTACACACGGGGACATACAGACTCCATTTCGGCTGCACGTTCAAAGTCATCCTGGAAGAGGAAGGAAAAACTGAAATTTCTCACACCTCCTCTGCTTTGGGAAACTGGATTGATTGGGGGTAGGGCTCAGGGTCCAGGACTCAGTCCCAAAACTTTGGGCTTCAGGAGCTGCAGGGGACCATTCCCGGGGTCTGATCTTGTAGTCTTCGGGGCGGGGGTATCCCACTTTATTCACCCTACCGCAAAATCGCCTAGTGCGATACTTAGCACCCGATAAGCAATGGTTTGTCCAAAGGATTTCGTGTATCAGCCTTTTACCCTGTTAGAGGACCATTCCCCTATCAGCACGTTATGCATCCTCTGCCAGCTCGGCTCATCTCCGATCTCCAGAGTTAGAAAAGCAGGAGAGAGCATCGGCCCGGAGTACCCTGAGAGTGGAGCTCTGCCGGGGGGCGGGGGGGGCCGGGGGAGGGAGGGAGGGCGGAGAAGGCGGCGGGCCGAGCGAACACCCCCACCTCAGCTCCCTCCCCCCGCAGCAATCGCCCAGCCCCCGCCCTCTCTCTCCATCCCGGACCACCGCCCGGGAGGCGGGAGAGCGGCGCCCGCGCCGCCGAGGCTGGCTCCGGCGGTCACGTTCGTCCCCTGCAGCTTTTGCAGTCCCCTCCTCCCTCCTCCCCGGCCCGGGTCTGGAGGCGATTCCTCTCTAGCGACTGAGCCGAGCGTTTCTGGGCGAGCGGCGCTTCGCCCCCTCCCGGCTTTGTCTCCTCCTCCGGCGAGGCTCCGGGCCCGGAGCAGGGTCTGCAGCGGCCGCCGCAGCGGCGAGAGCCCAGCGGTGCCTCCCGGCGCGGCCGCCCGGGGCCGCACCCTCTCTCGGCGGAGGCGCCGGAGGACAGCGGCCCAGCCACGCACCGCTCGCGTCCCGCGCACCAACGCCGCAGCCGCCGCGGGAGAACCAGCCCACCCGGCCGGCCGGGTCCGAGGCCAGCAGCCCCGCTGGCAGTCGGGTGGGGACGGCGGCTGCTACGGGTCTGGCAGTGCTCCCCGCGCTGCGAGGATGGAGCAGCCACCCCGGCCGCGGACCGGCACAAGGTAAGGTGCAGCCGCCTGTTGCTTTTCGCAAAGCGCGGCATCGTCCTCTCGGCCCGGGCGCCTAGGCCATCCCTCCCGGCACCGGTAGAGGACAACTATCACCCCATTTCTGAGCCTTGTCCAACCCCCGCCCCCTCCCGGTTCCCTGGCGCAGATCCTTGGAGAGATTCCCTCCTGGCGAGTTGGGGGCGGGGGTGGGTGGTCTACCCTCTTTGCTCGCGTGCCGCTGGCTGCAGTGCAACAGTCTGCAAACTTTTGTGCCCCCTCCCTGCGTGCTGCTCAGCCAGTGCGGTGCAAGTTGCGTGTCCAGTTCTCGCTTGCGCCCTTCCCCCACTCCTCTCCCCACCCCAACCCCGAACCTCCCCTCGCCCTAGGCATCTGCCTGTTTCTCCGTGCGTTCTTGCCAGCCGACTTTTCGCTCCCTGCAGCTCCCTGCAGCTCCCGCTAGAGAGGCGAGGGTTTGGGACCCAGCGGGGCTGATCCTGCCTGTAGGGGTTGAGTGGGAGAGGAGATGGAGAGGTAGTATAGGTGGGACGTGGGGGAAGGCTGCCCCCGCCCCTGGGGCTCCGTCCGGCGCGGCGGGAGTCGGCCCGCTCTTCCTTTTGCCACCTCCAGCTCGGGAATGAACCCCCTGGAGTGGCTCGAGGCTGTGCGCCGTGGGAAGGCAAGTGCAGCTGCGGGTGGGTGAAGTAAGTGGTTAGGGGAGGAACAGGGTGCTGGTGAGGCGGGGGGAGGAAGCTGAGGATGGGTACGGATCTGGTTGAGGGTGGGACCAAAAGACTCTGCCAAAGGGGGCGAGGGGCCGGCCCCGGGCCGCCTTCAGACGTGGAGGAAAAGGAATTTGAGCCTGTGGGGGGGGGGGGGGGCGGGTGCGTACAGACAGATGGCGGAGGGGTTGATACCTGAGAAACCCAGAGGGGCGGACCCGAGCCCTGGAATGCCGGGCCCCGGCGGCCTTGGGAAGGCAGGCTTCTGGGTGCCTGGGATGGGGCGACCTTTCTCCCCGGGAGAAACAGACCTCCCGATTCTGTGTACGTTGGCATCTTGGGCGGTGACTGAGTGGTCAGATCAGGGACCAGGGGAGCTTTTCCCTGCTCGAAGAGGACCCCCGTGTCCCCTCCTTTCTCCGACACCGGCTTCCACACCCTTCCACTTCCCACGCCCACCCTCCCTGCCCCGCGCCGGGGAGTTAGGGATGTTTCCACGGCCGCAGGGTGGGAAGGGGATTCCGGTACTCCGGCGGCAGTCTTGGGTGGTGGGTTGGGGAGAGTCTCAGCGCCTGGCGAGTAGACCTCGGTCCCAACTGGTTGGAGGACAGCGCAGGGGGCGGAGGCTGCAGTGGGAGCCCCCGCCCCCCCTCCCGCCCCTCCCCACCTCGCACCTGGGCGGAGCGAGGGACCCGGGGAGCCCCAGACGCCCGGGAGGCTCGGTATCGCGGCACGGGAGGGCGTGCGGCGAAACGCAGGGCGCTGGGCTAAGGAGTGTGGGCATCGGGTGAGGGGAGGCCTGGCTCCCAGACCCGGGGCCTCAGGCAGAGGTGCGTCTGCCCAGCTCTCAGCCCCCCAGGTAGATCCTCTGGTTGTTGTAGACGCTTTGGCGGATGCGGAAAGGCGAGGCGCTTTCCTCCTTTGCACCCCAGCAATCTAGAAGGGGGCCTAGACTGCTGTGGCGAGGCAAGGGCAGTCCCTGGGATCCACTGATGCTGGCGGGGAGCACCCCGGGCTGTCAAAGGCCTGGAAGCATCTCATTTAACCTTTCTCTCTCTGAGGAGGTGCACGCCCCTCTCAAAGTGGCGCCTTGGGCTGAGAATCCAATTCCCGGCTGGTTCCTCCTGGCTCCGTAGGAGGCGAATTTGGAGGTTGCGTAGGTCAGGAGCCCCGTAAATCCCTCTGGTCCTTCCTGTGCAGCTCTCCCACGTGCAGGCTTTGAGGGGCACCACCGGCTCTGCGGTTGCCCTGCGGACATCTTCTGCTCTCCGGACCCGAGCTGGGAGAAAGCAGAGCTCAGCGCAGTCCCCTTTTCTGGGCCCTACGCCCTGGCCAGACCCTTCCGGAAGAGACGTCGACTGGCCAGGGCTCCGGAGGAATCCTGAGTTCGGTCACTCCCATCCGGGCCCCCCCTGCAGCCGCGAGCTCCCTGTCTCCCTACAGCAAGCTCCAGAGTCCCAGGCAGCGGACAGGGGATGCCCTCGGAACAGGCTGGGGTGCACCTGCTGAGCGCAAACTCCACACCCTCCCAGGCCAGGCGTCGAGGGGGATAGAGCGTTGGCCTCCTCCGAATTCCCTGGATAACTGAGGTAGGATCCCAGAATTAAGTTCCTCACTCGGCACCACTGAACTTTGGACACCCCAGGACCTGGTTCTTTCTGGGTGCTTGTCGCCTGGTTTTGTGCTTGGGCCACTTGCTTTGCCTGTAGAAACAGATTGGAATGTGTCCCTTGGCAACTCTTGAAGGAAGACTTAAAATCCACACCAAGGTGTTTTTTTTTTTTTTTTTTTTTTTTTCAGATTGCTGAGCTATTCTGGGGAGACAGGTAGTAATAATAACCACCAGCATTTGCATTTACTCTGTGCCAGGCTCTAAAGATTTCATTCATGGGCACTAATCCTCACAACAGCCCTGGAAGGTAGTTATTACTCCCGTTTTATTGGTGGGGAAACTAAGCCATGGAGAAATTAATTTCTTTGCTCATTGGCACCCAGCCAGTAACTGGTGGGAATGGTTAGGCTTGTGGGTAGAGAACACTGGTGTGTCCCCTTCTTTGAACCCCATTTGGTACCAAAGAACCTTTGTCCCAGGGAAGCATGGGTGAGGCCCCCCGTTTTCCACTCAAGCCCCAGGCCATGCTGGCAGTGCCATCCTTGCACTGGAGGCCCCTGTAGCTGTGACCCTGGGGAGACGGATGGTGCATATCCCCCCTCAGAGCCCCATGGGGCGCACCTCCAGAGGATGGGATCCTGGCACCGGAAGCAGATTTAGGGAATTGGCTGCTGGCACTGGATTTCTTTTCTGAATCTTTTGGAGGACATTCCCTTTGTAAACGTGAGGAGAAATGGAAGGGGGATCCGAATGTGAGCAGGGCTCTGCTCTAGGGACACACACTGTAGACACAGTATTCTGCAAATGAGTCCCTTTCTAGTGACTGAATCACAGAACATTAGAGTCGGCTCAGATATCACCCTTCCCAGTCCAGAAGCCGGGAGGGGCCTTCTTGATGTGGTCAAGGCCACACAGTGTGTTTCTGGTACCACTAGTACTAGACCCACTGTCTTCTGACCCATGGTCAAAATAAGCTCTGTTTATGCATGTATAGATTAGGTTCACTGGGGCTGTTTTTCAGCATCTTAGAATTAATTCATGAAAATTTAATTGGGGAAACGCTTGTTTATTTAAAAAGTAGACCATTTTGCTGATTTCTCATAAATGCCTCCATCTGCATAACCAGAAAAAGCCGCTGTCCTATAGTGGATAAACCACCACAAACGTGTGTCTTTTGCCAAACATTGCAGTATGCTACTGATAAGCCTTCCAATAAAAAATTTAACTAACCATGCAACCCTTTAGATGATTCTAAATAAAATTTAATGGATTCTCAACCATTTTAGTCAAGTCCTTCTGTCAAGTTGAGTGGCTCTGTCCTGCCCCAAACCCAATTATTTGTGAAAATAAGAAAATGTTGGGGCTTCCCTGGTGGCGCAGTGCTTGAGAGTCCGCCTGCCGATGCAGGGGACACGGGTTTGTGCCCCGGTCCGGGACGATCCCCCGTGCTGCGGAGCGGCTGGGCCCGTGAGCCATGGCCGCTGAGCCTGTGCGTCCGGAGCCTGTGCTCTGCAACGGGAGAGGCCACAGCAGTGAGAGGTCCGCGTACCACCAAAAAAAAAAAAAAAAAAAAAAAAAGAAAATGTTGGACCTCAGAGGGAAAAATCCTTTTGCATGCAATGAGATGATTTGGTGTTATTTCTTCGGGATTTCTGACCACTGGGTTAAACTTTAGGCCGATGTCAATTTGAGGCAAAATCACATCTTTCTAGTGGACATACTTGAGGCTCAGAAAGGGGAAAATAATTCTTTGTCCCTTTCTCACTCCCTGAGTCCCTTTAACAAAGGGGACTTTCTCTAGCAGTTTAGGGATTCCATATGCCCCTAGGCATTCTTGTAGGACAGAATTCTGATTTCTAAGAGCATCCTATGTCTTTTCTCTGTACCTACAATACTAGGATGTTCTCCCCCTGGAGCTGAACCAACAAAAAGTCAGTAAACAGAGAGGGGAATTGGGAAAGCCTGTTTCTCAGAGTCACATTGTGTATGTGTGTTTGGGGGGTGGGTGGTAGCTAAGAGTTACAGGCGGAGGGTGGAAATTTGGTGCCTTTTATGTCACCTGAAGTAAGATTTCCATCCCTGATGCTGTGCTAAACGAGGACAGAGGCCCTCGGGCAGTGATGAGTAGGTTTGGGGTGAAGTGGAAGAGGTGAGGATGAGTGGTATGGAAAGGAGGCTTGGCTGATGAAGGGCCTTGGGGTGGCAGAGATGACCCCGGAGAGACTGCACTGAGAGATGCTGTCCTTCCCCCACTTCCCCTCCTACCCACCTCCTCAGTCCGCCATCTCTGTTGGGTTGACTGATCTGAATCCCAGCGTCCTCAGTTATCTCAGGGGAATCATTCACTTTCTAGAGAATTCATTAGAAACGCATATTGTTTTTCTGTAAGGAGGGGTAAATATGCACAGATGCCCCAGTCCTCAGGGAGAGCCCTGAACCTCAGATCATCCCAGAAGGGATACTGCTTTAGTTGGATTACTGCAGTGTTAGAGAATAAAAGATGTGGCATTGAAATCAGGTGTGACAACGTCCCAGAGAAATGGTTTCTTTTTTGGGAACCTCAGGAAGAAGAATTCTTTTGCACCTGGGCAGACATCCTGGTTTCCAATTCCTAGCTTTTCAGGGGTGTCAGGGAGTTAGCTGTATCCTTATCCCATGTGTGTGGTCTATACCCCCTCTACTTACTTAACTCATTCCTGTGTGGCCCACATAACACCTCTAATGGGGCAATTGGTTGGGGGTGTATTTATCTTAAATCATATAAACACAAGTTTGTTGACAGAATAACAATTATTATTAAGCAACAGGCTCCGGGAAAAGGTTATTAAAAAAAAGAAACCTTTTTATTCAGAACACAATGAATAAATATTTGTATGCAATATACAGTAAGAAGTATTGATAAGATTTTTGGTTTTGGTGAGATACTTAAAAATAAAAGAGAATCAAGAACCAGAGCATCTGAACTTGAGCAATTTTTAATAACAAGAGAAGCCAAATAATAAGGATCTGTGGAATTTGAAGAGGACAGCAGGGGGAAGAAAAGAAAAAGAAAACATAAGCAAGTAGAACCTGAGAAGCTATTCCCTCATGGATTTTATTTTAAATAAAAACATAATATCTTAATCTGTGTTTAGATTTGAATAATCCATAGGATTAATAGCGTTAGTATTTTATCTTCAGATTGTGGCTTCCACGAGCTTTATTCTACAAGTGACTGGGAACCATGATGGCAGCCCTTGTTCCTGCCATACTAGTATCTACCTACCTGTGCTTTGTAAAAACCTGGTGAATTAATACATCACAACATGACATATGAAATGACCATTTGATATAAGAATGCAGTCTGCAACCTTCTCAAGAGCTGACAGGCCTGGAACATATTTTCCCAAAGTGAATAAGCTAAGAGTAAGGGCTATATAATTCATTAAAAAAAAAAAAAAGAAAAAAAAAAGAATACATATTGAAAAAGAACCACCGGGATAAAAACAAGATTTTTCTCTTTCAGAGGATAAATTAACAGATAAGTTTATAAAATTTATGGTTTCAATTTCTCCTAAGCTCTCTGAGATGCTTTTTATATTAATACTTGCCCAGTGATAGTTTTTGAAAAAGGATTTAAGACACTTTTTGAAAAAGGATTTATGCCTTTTTAAAAATTTTATTTTATTTATTTATTTTTGGCTGTGCTGCGTCTTCGTTTCTGCGCGCGGGCTTTCTCTAGTTGCGGTGAGCGGGGGCTACTCTTCGTTGCGATGCACGGGCTTCTCATTGCGGTGGCTTCTCTTGTTGCGGAGCACGGGCTCTAGGCACGCGGGCTTCAGTAGTCGTGGCACGTGGGCTCAGTAGTTGTGGCTCACGGGTTCTAGAGTGCAGGCTCAGTAGTTGTGGAGCATGGGCTTAGTTGCTCTGCATCACGTGGGATCTTCCTGGACCAGGGATGGAATCCATGTCCCCTGCATTAGCAGGCAGATTCTTAACCACTGTGCCACCAGCGAAAGCCGTGTGCCTTTTATTAGAAGTAAAATGGAAAACAAATATAAAAAATAAAATATTGTGAGTCATTCTCAAGCATGGAATAATACAAATTTAGATTGGTTTCCTTCTTTCTTTCTTCTTCTTCCTCTTTTTTTTTCTTTTTAGGTCACTGATAGAATTTTCATTCTGCATGTAAGTAATCAGTACCTTGCTGGCAGAGACAGCTGGACAAATATTTCCCCTGGTAGTAGCTGGAAGAGGGCACAGGGCACTTGTATATTTGTCCAGAACTAAAGCGCAAAGGTCCTGGCTTCCCCTCTAGTTTTTTAACCTCAGTTCTGGTCTAGCAAAGCAGTCCTTGCATAGGCCTGCATACAACGGGCTCACCCTGGTAGCAGTGACTAAGCAGTATCCCTTCCTTGGCTACACTGGGAATTTATGCTCTGAGAAGAATCCTGGTCCAGCTTGCTGACCTTCCCTAGACATCTGGTCGTGAGCAATTACCAAGCAGGAACGTTTCCCATCCTTTCTACAGATTATATTTAAGCTTGGGTTGGCAAAGTCACGCCATCTCCTGCCATGGAGTGTTTTGTAGTCATTTATTTGGGTGGTCGGTCTGTGTTTTAGTTGCTTCTCGAAAACACTTCCTACCAACAAAATGAATACCCTTCCCCAACGAAAGGTATAATGTAGACTCTTGGTGCTCAAAGCATCTTCTACAAAACTCATGAGAGAGGGATGGCTGAGAGCCAGCCAGGTCAGGAGGCCCAGGAGAGAGGCCACAGAGAAGCAGTGGAGGTGGGGGGGGGGGTAGGAGAGAAAGGGGGTAGGAGGGGCAAGCATCAGGGGAAACGGGCCACCCGAAGGAAGGAGGCCCAACAGTTAATACAGGAAGACTGAGAGATACTTGGTAAAAAGCCAAATCCAAAGGATAAGGAAAAAAGGCATAAAAATAAGAGAAGATGAAGAAAGCTAATGGGTGTGATAAGGGCCTGAAGAAGAGGTGTACAAGTTATTGATAACGCACCTAAATAATTCCTCAAGGTCTAGACCAACCCAAAGGCAAGCTGAGACCTCAGCCAGAGGGCAGGCTGTCTTTCCCACACTCCCTGTCCTTGGTAAATGTGGCTTCTCCATCACCAGGCCAAGGGCTCTGAATCTTATTTATGCCATGGTGCCCTTTGGCAGTCTGACACATTTAGGGACCCTAGAATGATGTGTTTAGATATATAAATGGCAGTACATAAGATGATAACGCGAGCCGTGTAAACCATTGTGACCTACTAGTGTGCGCACAGCAAGATCTGACGGTGGACCAGTGACTGCAGACCTGCACCGTGATAGGAAAACATCCCGCCTGTATGTTTGGGTGGCAACATCGCCGGTCCCGGTACTGTGCTCAAGGCTTGTGGCCTGCATTTACAATAGAGTGAAACGCCAAATTGTAGTTCCACATTGGTAAACAAATTCATGACTTTTGTCCCATTCGGGTTCCTGGATTGCTTGAATCCTCTTGATAGATGCCTTGGAGGTCTGCGACTGGGGTGACCATATCATTCATGACCGGGATACTTTTGAGAGTAAAAGGGAGTATAGTTGTTCCTCTAAGAAGTGGGTGTGAATTGGGATGGGCCTGGGCAAATTGTAGCACAGGGGCCCTCAGCGGTGGTGACCTCCTTGGGGTCTGTCTTCCCAGATGAGTTTTCACTTCTCTGGCCCAAGGAATTGGCATTATCCGCCCTATTCCTAGGGGTCACCCTTGTAGATTCTGATGGGCATTGGGAAGTGGAGAACAACTCTGGGTGAAAGAAGCCACGTGTCAGGGCCACAGCCGGGCGATGGGATGCCTTTGTGAGAACTGGAAAATGGGCTTCCTTTGGAGCAGCTGCGGCTTCTGGCTCCTGGCTGGGTGAACACTGGCCTGCATTTCATTTCCCACTGGCTGTCTTGGCCGCATGTCCTGAAGCCTCGGCCAATTTCTCCTGAAGTGAGGTTGAATTATTAGACTACAGTGCATTTCAGCCCCCAGTTTCAACTTCTCCCAACAGTTTTTTTTTTTTTTTCAAAGCAGAGCTGCCACAGTGGCTTTTCAAGTTTCACTTCCTGTCCCTACCCACTTCTTACTCATCAGGAAGTGGCGTCAGTGTGGGCAGGTGGATGGAGACCCATGGGAAGAGGCCAGGATCTGGAGAATTCTTAAACTGGATCATAAGGCCTCGAGTGACGGAGACGGACCGAGGTCACCGAGTGGTCCCTAAGCACGTGGTTCGTGTTGTCCTGTGCTGGGGGAAGATGACAGCAGGTCCCTGAGCCTGGGGATCGCCGTGCGTCTGTCTGTACCGACTGGTGAAATGGAACCTGCTTAGTAGAAAAAAGGTCTCTTCTAAGAAAGCCTTTGACTCTGCAGGGGGGATGCAGCATCTCAGGAACCTTGTCTTTATGTGCATGTAGAGTATTTGGTCAGGAGCCGGGCAACCAGCTTTGGCCGTAACCAGCTTGGTGGTGATGGGCTGGTTAGGATGACTGCTCTCTGCTCCCTTTCCTCAGACAGAGGACGCTTGCAAGCCAGATGGTTTCTAAAGCCCCTTCCAGTGCGGTGGTCTGCAAGGGCATTTTAAAATTTGTACTCCATTCTCTGGCCTTCCTCTTTAAGCGGGTCCAGGCTCACTTTCTTGCTTAGAGCTTCCAGACCTTACGTACCACAGATCCAACAATGACAGATGGAGACACTCTGCCATCCTTAGGGTCGGTCTGTGACTAGAGTGAGGGGATGGGGGTGGGAAGAGTAGCTGGGAGGCAAAGGGATAGAGTAGGAAAGCAGTGGACCAACTGATAACTTTGCAACAATAATAATCGCTCAGGAGAGATGGAGGGAAGATGAGTTCCTAAAATTTTGACTGCGTGTTCATCTGTGTCTAACTCTTTATAACCATGTAATCATGTCAGTCCCTGCTAAACACTTTTCAATTCCTCCTGGTCGTCTCCAGGAGGATTACATCCTTACGATGGTTTAATAGGTCCTTCGTCACCTGGTCCTGCCTGTCGCTCCATCTATCATTTTCCTGGGCACACCTATGCCCTGGTGTGTTCGAGCTGGTGTGTTAGTACTAGTTAGTAGTGACAAGGCTTCTCACTTCTTCTCTGAAACTCTGCCCTTGGTGATGCCACACGGCAGCCTGAAATCAGCTACGGCAGGGGCATCTACACCACAGAATCTGACAGGCATTATAAAGCAGTGCTGTTTTCCCAGAGAGTCTCTTGTTAAAACTTGACTAGCACACACCACTACCCCTGCCTCGCCCAAAGACTTGCACTTCTTGCCACAAAAGCTTCTCTTTCCCCTTTCTCCATCTGCTCTTCCGGACTGCTGACAGCTCATCTGTCTTTCTTTCCTTCTCTCTTGCTTTCCCTTCTTCTTCTTCCCCTCCCTCCCCTCCTTCTAAGTGTCCATCCACCTTCTCATACAGAGGCCGCCAGACTCTGTTCTCATCCCTCTTCTGCCACTTCACAGTTGAGTTGAGTGAATCTGGCAGAATTTCCTAACTTTTAATGTGCCTCAGTTTTCTCTACGTAAAATGGGTAGACTCATTGGTCGTTGTGAGGCTTAAATGAGTTAATACGTATAAGGTACTGTGAATAGTACGTGATAAGTACCATTTAAAGGTCTTTGTTTCTAGTATTGATCGCAGCATTATGGATCGCTTGCTATGTACCTGGCACTGAATATTGCACATAGGAAGAGAGGTTCAACAAAACAAGCACAAGACAAGGTTTAAGAGCCTTGAGCAAAGCCTTCTTCCAGGCGTATCAGAATGGACTTCATGGAGCCAGCGGCACTGAAACTGAATCCTGAAAGACTGATGGCAAAACCCCACCAAACTGGCAAGACAGACAGAGGCATCTCAGAAGGAGCAGTGTTACACGAGCACCTGCACACAAGAGGGAACAGCATGGTCTGTTAAGTCTCTGTGTAGCTGAGCGTGAGAGCATGGAGGGAGAGGGGCTCTGATCGTATCTGGGTTATGGTAACACCCACCGGGAAGTCAGCTGCGGTCTCCTCTTATTTCTGCCTTTCTGTTGCCTGCAGCAGTGCGGGTCTGAGCTTGGGATTTGCCAAAAAAATGTCAGACGTCCAGATTTCTATGCGGTAATGGTAATGGTTAATGGTAGAACACATTCAATCAAAAAATAAACAAAATTAACAAAACAGAGCCTACCCAGAGGCTATATCCAGTCTCCTCTGGGAGAATGGGATTCTAGGTCCGCAGGCTGTGCCACGATTAGGTCTGCAGTTGAATACCTGACTTCGAATGTGGTTCTGCTGGGCGCTGTGTGGCCCACAGGCGAGAGTGCCTCAAGGTCTCAGAGCCCTGGTTTTCTGCCAAACGGCCTCGCCACAAAGCACCTTTTGGCTTATGGAGATAAAAGCCATTGCAAAGAACCTGACACGTGTTAGAATTTTTCCCAGAACCCACAGACTGTGGCAGAGATGTCCACTCAGTAGAGCGCAAGCCTGATCTCAGTCACCCAAAGATACCCGGATAGCCTTACCTGCCTTTTTAATTTTAACAATAGATGGGGGAAGAGAAATGTAGGAGTATTTTTTTTCCCCTTCATTCTGTTAAAAACATCACAAGGAGCTTGACATTCCATTTTGGAAGGCTGGATGTCACAGATCCAGCCGAGAGCGATTGATTGTTTCTGCTTGGATTTAAGATCCTGGGGAAAAGGTGCACTCAACTTCTATGCGGTGTGTGTTGATTGTTCCTTCGAGGCGGGGGAGGTTCCCTGAGAAGCAGTCAGCCGCGCTAGGTGTTAGTCGGGGTCCTGTCAAGATCTGCACTTACGTTTGTGAAACTTCCCGTCTTTTTAAAAATTTTTATTTATTTATTTATGGCTGTGTTGGTCTTCGTTTCTGTGCGAGGGCTTTCTCTAGCTGTGGCAAGCGGGGGCCACTCTTCATCGCGGTGCCTGGGCCTCACTGTCGCGGGCCTCTCTTGTTGCGGAGCACAGGCTCCAGACGCGCAGGCTCAGTAGTTGTGGCGCATGGGCTTAGCTGTAGTTGTGGCACACGGGCTTAGCTGCTCTGTGGCATGTGGGATCTTCCCGGACCAGGGCTCGAACCCGTGTTCCCTGCATTGGCAGGCAGATTCTTAACCACTGCGCCACCAGGGAAGCCCGAAATTTCCCCTCTTTTGAGTACTTTCCATTCCAGGCTGGCTTTGATCGAGCAGGTTTTAAGAAAAATGATCAAACCTTAGAAGAGTGGAATTATTTCTAGTTGAGGGAGCTTGGTGGATGCCGGCTTCCGTGAAGTAGAGAGGTGGCTAGGCCACCAGCCTGCTTCATCAGGCCTCATGAAAAGCACTCTGTAATTGCAGCTTCGTGATTATAATACATTGAATCCTGGTGTTATTCTGATTTTGCGTTATCTGTATTTGTTTCCTTGTATTGTCTGATTGAACTTGATCATGAGAAGCTTTGGAGTTGCAGGCAGGCCTTGGAGTAAGGACACCTGACTTACAAAAGCACATCAGAGGGCTTCCAAGCCCTAAGCCCCCCTGGGCCCTCAGGACTGAGGTGTCTGGTGCTGCTGTAGCTCTCACCCCCTGTTGGTGTCTGGGGTCCTGTCCCATACCAACCACTTCAGGAACCAAACCCCAGAGAAACCAAGGTCCTACTCTTCTGAGGTGGATTTGAAACACTTAAGTTTATTGAGTTAATATTATGGGTCAAATAGCACATTTGCTGTGACGGAGGTGTTGGAGGCCTAACCCCTAACGTGATGGTGTTTAGAGGTGGGGCCTTTGGGAGGTGATTAGGTTTGGGTGAGGTCAGGAGGGTAGGGCCAGACAGCACCCGAGAGCTTGCTTCCTGTTTTCCAGGCACACACACCCAGGAAAGACCACCTCAGGATACAGCAAGAGCATGGCCTTCTGTAACCCAAGGAGAGGGCCCTCATCAGACCCTGACCATGCTGGCACCTTGATATTGGACTCCAGTCACTAGAACTGAGAGAAATAAATTTCTGCTGCACCCGGTCTATGGAATTTATAACAAAATTAACAGGCAGCCCGAGATGACTAATATAGGAGGTTACTATAATTTAGCCTGGCACCTAGCCACCTTGTGAAACGGCAAAGATGGGCCTTTTTTATACCGTGGTATCTGATGCTTACCACCAGCCTGGCACTTAGTAGGCACTCAGTAACTTCCTGTTGAATGAAAGAATGAGTGAACACCAATGAATGGAGTGGGAAACGTCCAATTTATAAACAAGCATTTAGAAAACAGTTAATTTGAGTGTTGGAAAGAAATTTCCTGCAACTGTGGTTTGGAGATGAAGGAAACATAAATTCTTTTAGAGAAGAAGCTGTTAACACCCTGAACTTTTTACTTTCACCCCACATAGGGTCTCCTGGAGCAATTCTCCGTAAAGAGATGCTGAGTTGAGCTGCTGGCCTACCAAAAAAACCTAATTAACTTAATTTTAGTAAAATAACAAAGAAAAGTCATTTCTTTATAAATGAATCATAGAACCTCAACATTGGAAAGGACTCGTGAGGTCCTTTTTCATTTTAAATACCCAATGGGCAGGTTGCCATAGAAGGAAGTGATTTTTTTCTGATAAAGTCGTGGCTTTCGGGGTCTTTCTTGTTCCTCTGAGACATCCTTCAGACACGAGGAGGACTTTGCTCCATGGCTTTTGCAATTTGAGAATGGAGATACTGTTTCCTCAAGATGCTATTCATCTTTATTCATATCTGGGTGCAGATGAGTTAAGAATGTGTGGGTGTGGGATTTGAAGAGTCTGACGTGCTTAGGTAACAGTTGGCGTGCCAGTTGTATAATGAAGAATAAGTATTGACAGTGTTAAATTGTGGCTGAATCTTGGTTTTGGTGTTTAAAAAAAAACAAACAGAATAAAATTTCTGAAAACGACAGCGTTGTTTTTATGCCAGGGGTGTTTTCTAAATGTTGGGACAACAGTGCTGAGAAATGTGGACCTCCCATACGTGTCACTTTCTTCTGCCTAGCCTGGTTTTACTACTACCTGCATAACTTTCTTTTTAATTGGCAAGGGTTGTACTGTTTCTAAATACACATTTGTGTTGTACTCGATGGATGGAGGGAGATAGCTTTGGAAATAGGTAAAATTTTAATTCACTTTTCATATTGAAGGTGGAAGAGCCAACTGGTTTCTCAGGAAAATTAATGGCATTTTACTGAGTTACTAGGTAGTTACTGTTTGCCTCCCAAGCTCCAAAAACTCTGTCATCATCAGCTTCCAGGGCTTTCTCAGGTGAAGCTGTGCACCATTACTTCTTTAAGAAGCAATGTTCCTTTCTCCACCTTTTCTGTGTGCCGACAAGAATAGAGACAGAAGTACAGAGAGACTCACTCGTGGGTGGAGTAGGCAGTGTGAGTGTTACCTGACGGGCGCTAGGTAACGTTGTGGATTCTACTAGATACAGGGGCCTCTAGTTAAAAAACACATGGATATTCAGAGTCCTGGATTAATAATGTAATGCTTAGGTCAGGGGGTTTTAACCATTTTTCCTGCTATGTATCCTTTTGGCAGTCTAGTGAAACCTATGTATCTCTTCTTATTTTGAAAAAATTTTATTTAAACAGATTAATATTTGTTTAAATAAAATGTAAAATATTAAAATTAATATTTTTAATTTGTTTAAATAAAATGTAAAAAACATTTTTAAATGTAAAAAGTATGTAGGATTACAAAGAACAAAAAAATACACTAACACACTGATTTTCACAGAGCTTACAAATGTATGCATGACCTGTATCACTGCCCAATCTATCAACAATATTTTAAAAATGACTTTAAATAACACACTTTAATAGTGAGCTTAACCATCAGATGTGTCTGAACTTGCCTGTTATAGACTTGCAGCCCAAATGCCTCTCATATTTCAAAAGACAGTGTTAACTTACGAAGAATTAAAAATTCTCATTTGAACGGTCCAGTTTTGCGAAAACTCTAAGAAATAATTTAAATGGCTGATTTCTTCCCACGTATTCATGAAGGACAAGCAAGTGTAGATACGTAAGACTATACAGCATGCTAGTTGTCTGGCCGCTAGGTGGAGAATGCACCTTCCCTGTTTTGTAGCTGAACGATGACCAGATTAGAAATTGACTAAGAGTTGCCTCTGTATAGTATGAGGGGCTATAGTCAGGAAGAATTAACTACCATAAAGTTATGATGAACATAAACGATATTTCAGGATTTCTGGAACGACTGTGTGGTCGTGTGGAAAAAAGCTGTGATTTTTTTTACTGCTCATGTCACAGGTACCGATAATACTAATGTACTTTGTTGCTTGCCTTGAAATTTGAAGGAAATGCTAAATTCAAGTTGGAGATCAGTGGAGAAAAAAAATCAGAAAAGACCTTCCACGGTTGTGGATCCCTTGTATTCTAGCTATGGCCACAATACAGGGAGGGGTAAGGCGTGGACCCTGAGTTAAAAACCTCTGTCTCAAGGTGTGAGTAAACACCTGATACAAACAAAGCAGTTTTCAGATGGATGAGACCCATTAGAAGGGATTATAAAAGAATGTCATTCCTGTTTGGTAGTTTATTTAACAAGCATGGCTAAGGAGTGTGGCTGGCCTCATAATTGGTCCCTTCAGAGAGACACGCCATTGATTTGATCTAAAATAGTGTTGGGTCTTCTTTGAGAGTGGGGAATATAATATTTTGAATATTTTCATCAGTGTTAATTCTTACACTGTTTTGGGGTGGTTTGAAATAAGCCAAATTTGTTTGAAGTAAGGCTGTTGAATGCAGAGGGTGATCAAGGTGTGTAGACACCAGATTGGGACTTGAAAATCCCAAGGCTTCTTTTCAGAGGGGACTCACCAGCTACCCTGAAGGCTGCTCCATCACGGGTGGAGGTGGGGTAGGCATGAGATCCAGAAAAGACTGTGTTTCTGAAATGATAGCATCTTTGGAGTCAGCCTTTGGTCCTCTGGGGTGACAACTTTATACACCCACTTCACTCTATAGAGTAACGTTCCAAGACGGTTTCAAAATACTTAATGACAATATTCAGTGTCACAGTTTACACAGTCTTGACTAGAACTGCACTGTCCAGCAGAGGCATAATGCTAGCTACCTACGCAATTTCAGCTTTCCGGTAGCTACACTACACATGTAAAAAGAAAAAAGTGAAATTAGTTTGAATAATATATTTTACTTACCCCAGTATCTCCAGAAGTATCATTTAAACTTAAATCCAAATTAAAACTCATTAAGTGTTTTCCACACCGAGTCTTTGAAATCTCGTGTGTATTTTATACCCACAGCACGTTGCACTTTGGACACTGAATTTTCATCAGAAACACTTGACCTATATTTAGATTTCATAAAATGTACTGTTGAAAAATCAGATTTACGTATCCAAGTTGTAGCAGATATACTTAGACGTTTTCCAATAACTGAATGAGTATTAGTTTTTAAACTTTAAATAAATCACAATTAAAATTCAGCCTTTAGCTTCTCGGTCTTGCAGGCCCCATTTCCAGGGCTGAGTGGCCACACGTGACTGCTGGTTATCATACTGGATGGTGCACGTCAAGACTGTATACAGTCAAGTAGGACCTACTGTACAGCACAGGGAACTCTACTCAGTACTCTATAATGGCCTATATGGGAAAAGAATCTAAAAAAAGTGGAGATATGTACATGTATAACTGAGTCACTTTGCTGTACACTGGAAACTAACACAACATTGTAAATTAACTATACTCCAATAAAAATTTAAAAAAAACAACAACTGTATGGGACACCACTGGAAAGAAATCCATAGGTACCACGCAGACAGTCAAAACTCATTGGCAAAATTATGGAGAGAGGCTTGTGTTTGCAGTTGTCTGTCCTTTCTGTGAATCAGTCCTATTAGTCTTTTTGTTAATCCAGTATTTTTCCAGAAGCTCTTGATCTTTTCTTTAGAATCTTTCATATGATCCCCGCCCCCGCCAAAGGGCCTTTTCTTAGGACTATTGATCTCTTCCATCCAGGGGCATCCTATGGCTTCTGCCTCCCAGAAGGAAGGTTCAGGGATTAGGGTTGGTGATTAGCTGGAGACAGGAAGCTCATGCCTCTGCCCCAGGTTCTCAAGACTGAGAGTACAGTTTTCTGACTCTGAGCCCCACTGGATGTCCAGTACCTCTGAATCTGATTCTGAAAAATTGGGGTGTAGCCCAGGAAACTGCATTTTTATCAAGTCTTCCTTGCTCTCCCTACCTTCCCCCACCAAGTGACTCAGAACGGCTTAGTTTAAGAACTGCTGACTTAAGCATCCCTCCTCCCACGTATTCTTTTTGCTAGTGGTTCGTAAGGTGTGTTCTGAGGACCCTCTTCATCAGAGGGCCCTGTGTCTCCTTAAACTGAAGAGTTGTAGGCCCTGCCCCAAACCAGCTAAATCAGAATATCTGAAGGTGTGACACTAGGAATTGACATTTTTAACAAGCTCCCCAAGTAATTCTTATGTCTTCTAAAGTTAAAAGACTTTAAACCTTATGCATTGTGACCACCTAGAGGGGTGGGATAGGGAGGGTGGGAGGGAGACACAAGAGGGAGGGGATATGGGGATATATGTATGCACTCAGCTGATTCACTTTGTTATACAGCAGCAACTAACACAACAGTGTAAAGTGATTATACTGCAATAAAGATGTAAACAAACAAACAAACAAACCTTATGCTGACCTTCCGGCTTAGAAATTTGCAATTCTTCAATTCCATCCTTTCTCATTCACCCTTCCCCCATGTCTGACCTTTAGAAACCCACTTGCCATATTTATTCTACCTCCCCTGTGTTAGGGTTATTTAACGAATATGCATTTGTTTCAGGGACTGGGGAAAGAAAAGTATAGATCGTGAGATCCTGTCTCTGACTGCAGAGAGCTTGTAGACATAGGAGGGAGAGGCAGATTTATGGAAAACTGAGGTCATAAAGCACTACAGGTGGAGCGCCACATATATGTGCTGGGCACCTTGAGGACACGAAGAAGACAAGAGTCATATAGGCACCTGGGTCGGGAGTTGATGAGAATGGCTTCAAAAGGGCTTCAGAGACCTGCTACCAACCAGGGTTCTGGGCCTCCTTAATCAGTAGAAATTGATCAGAGGCCAGACAAGAAATCCAGGCAAGGCTTTATTGGGGCTGCGGTGGCTGCCAGAGGGAGTAAAAACAAACAACAAGTTTCCTTGCTCGGGATGGGGGTGGGGGCGGTGAGCTTGTTCCTTACATGGGGGTGAGGGGAGGGGTTTGGCCAGGGGTCAGGTCGGAGGGGGGCCTTAGGTGGTCTGCCCGCCCCTTTGGTGGTGTCGTGTGCAGCGGGCATGCGCAGTGCCCTTCTTTTGCTCCCGGCTCTTCAGAAGTGGCAGTTGGCTTTTTGAGGTTTATTTTTTGGTCTTTTTGTATCTTGTTGTCCGTAATATGCCCCAACTGCACACGCCGCAGAGCTGTCCAGTCTGATGCTGTGGCTTCACTTCCGCTGCCATGGTTCACTCAGATCTCTGCTGTGGTTGACCTTCCCTTGAAACCCACAGACAAGGGAACTCTGGAGAGCAAGGCCAAATGAAGCAAAGTCAACCCAATACAAAACCACTGCAGCTCCTTGGGACACCTGTGCTGAGGTTGGCTGCGTGCAGGAGGAAGTGGGGTGATGGGTGGGATGTCCAGCCTCGAGGGCCATGCCCTGAGGATGTCCTGGGTCAGTGGAGATCCACCAGCTGCTGGTATCCAGCCCTGAGCTGGCCAGGCCTCTGTTCCTCAGGATCACAGCTCAAGGGGAAGGGAGGTGTCAGGTCCAGCCCTAGAGTAATTGTCTGCAGGTCTAAAGCTGCCTTCTATGGTATGATTATACATTGGTAGGAATGTATCTTTTAGGATGGGCAGAGTTCCTGAAAGCCTTCCAGGCTGCGTGGTTCATGTATGCAGGGATACAGGGAGAGAAGGCTGTTTGGTGAGTAGCAAAGATGACAAGGGTTGAGGTTGGGGAACGCCCTTCTTTTTGGGACTGGACGCATTTGTGGTGAAAGGGCATATTCACAAGGCACTCGGGAAGCCAGAATGTGGTTTTACACAATGTAAGTGTGTGTGCGCATGTGTATGTGTGTTCTATATATATGTGTATAAATACGGTTTTATGTATGTATATGGTGTGTATGGTTGTATATATAAATAGCTATAAAGGCTCAGGGAGCTGCGTAGGGGAATTCTGGGGGATGGAATGAACTGGCCTGGGCATCTGAAGCTGTGGATGAAGGTCCTGGTTTACCACCAACTCCCAGTGTGACCCTGGACAACCCACTAGGCATCTCGGGGTCTCGAGCTCCTTGTCTGGGAAACGTAGAGGGTGTGAAACGTAGGAATCATGTGATCCAGTCCAGGTATTTTACAGGCCACAGAGAGTGATCTTCTGGAGGACACAGCGATTCCATCAGTGTCAGCATTTGCTCAAGTAATGTTTTCCTGGCCCTGTTTTCAATCTCACCTGCTGAGGGGCTGGGAAATGAACAGAGAAGCAATCCGTTTGGTGTCAAGGGACAGCAGCTGTGTCTCTCAGGAGCTGCAGGTCTTGTCATTGGTTTGAATGTGGTCCCCGGCTTGGCCTGGCAACCTGGCCCCCTCTTGTTTCCTTAGTCCTTGAGAAAGACTTTTGTGCTAATTCTGTCCACAAGCGTGTGCACACAGAGCAGTTTGACCCTACTCTGCTCAGTGATTCCTCAAGTGTGCAATGGGAGGTGGTTTTAGATGTGCACAGATGGTATTTATGTATACTTTGATAGTATAGAAAAATACAGCAAGCATAGCAAAACCATTTATATTGGTATTATTTCATAGGCTAAGAAAGAGTTTAAATAAGTAAACTGAATTTTAAAAAGATTGCATAAATGCTAATGCAGGAAAAACTTGGATGTAACAAAATTCTTCTTATAAAAATTTATTTATTCATTTATTTTTGGCTGCGTTGAGTCTTCGTTGCTGCGCGCGGGCTTTCTCTAGTTGCGGCGAGCAGGGGCTGCTCTTCGTTGCGGTGCGTGGGCTTCTCATTGCGGTGGCTTCTCTTGTTGCGGAGCACAGGCTCTAGGCGCCCAGGCTTCGGTAGTTGTGGCACGCGGGCTCAGTAGTTGTGGCTTACGGGCTCTAGAGCACAGGCTCAGTAGTTGTGGCGCATGGGCTTAGTTGCTCCACAGCATGTGGGATCTTCCCGGACCAGGGCTCGAACCTTTGTCCCCTGCATTGACAGGCGGATTCTTAACCACTGTGCCACCAGGGAAACCCTGTAGCAAAATTCTTGAAGGTAGGATGTGAGTGACTAATATGTGAGTAACATTAACTTAATCATATGAATGAGGCTTTTAACAAATTCAGAAAAGGAGACGGTCTTATCAGGTGATCCCTGATCCTGATACCTGTGTCAGAAGTGTTTTTATTTTTCATGGGTTTGGTATTTCAGCCTAATAATTCCTTCTGGGGACCTGAGCTTTTTGTATCTACTTTATATTGGTCATGTTAAGTACTTAAAATGTTAGATTTTAACCTGGATTTAGCTAAGGGAAAGAATCAGGCAAATTAAAATGAAGGGAAATTCTGTAAAACAACTGGCCCTGTACTCTACAAAAATGGCAATGTCAGAAACACCACCCCTCTCCAAAACAAACAAAAAGAAAGCCATGGCTTGGGGACCATTCTAGACTAAAGGAAACTAGAAGTTTGACAACTAAATATAATGCGTGATCCTTGATTGGACCCTGGATCAAAAAATAAGAAGTTATAAAGTACATGTTGGGACACTTAGGGAAATTTGAAAATGAACTGCTTATGAGACAAGAATAGAGTTATCGATTTTAAATTTCCCAAGTGTTATAATCGTCATATAGGGGACTCTTCTTGGTCTTAGGGGACTCATGGTGAAGTACTGAGGGATGAAATACATTAATGTCTACAACTAACTCTCAAGTAGTTCAAGCCAAAATATACATACATTCACATATACCCACATGCATACATAATGCCCATATACACACAGATACATACACACAAAAAACACACTTATGCACATACATAGACATAGACATGTAGACATGCATGCCCAAATACACAGATACAAACACACAAAGACACACTTATGCACATACATGGACATAGACATACCTGCCCATATACATAGACACACATGCATACCTTCACACATACACACTCACATATGTGCAAGGAGAGGGAAAGCAAATGTGACAGGAAATTAACAGTTGGTTCATCCAAAGTGCCCATTGTGCAATTCTTGTACCCTTTTCATAGATTCAGACTTAAATTGTTTTCAAAATAAAAAGTTGCAGAAACTATTGGGCTTTGTGAAGTAGAAAATCTCAGCGAAAATCTAAGACTTTCATCAAGTAGATCAAGACGTAAGTGTTGAGAATGTGGATAACGGTTTCTCGAGCTTACTACTGTTAGCAAACCAAACTTGGGTCCACTCACCCGCACACAGTAAATCCAACCTACTGACACGAGGTTGTGGTGAAGAAAGTACAGCATTTATTGCAGGCACCAAGCAAGGAGAACAGGCAGCCCTTGTTCAAAAGACCTGAGCTCCCCAGTGGCTTTCACGGAAGGGATTTTAAAGGCAGTGGGAGGGAGGGGGCTGTAGGTGCGTGTGCCCAGTTCTCAGACTGGTTGGCATCAAGGTGAAGTTTCAAGAATCATTGACCTTCTGGTTTCAGCCAGTCTGGGGTCTCTGTTCTTGCAGTTAGCAGTTTTCATCTGGTGGGTTCTGCTTCCTGTACAAACAACTTAGGAAGGCGTGTCAGGCCTTTATCTATAGCTTTCAGGGAACTGGGAGTTCGGTGACTCTGCTATGTGGCGGATTTATAGTCTAAAGTGTTACCAGTTCCCCAGCCCAACAGCTATTCTTTGTTTCTCCATCTTCACGTTTCCCATCATTAACTCTCGATTCAGCCTTTTACTTCAAAAGACAGGGAAACAGGGGCTTGTGCACGGCTTCACTAAGGAACGTGCTTCCATAGTGCATAGACCTACAGCTGCTCCACAGCTAAGATTCCCTCCTCCAAGTAACCGTTAGACACAGTCGGTCTCTGACCAGCAGAGCCAAGGTGGTTCACGGTGACTGCCTGGATTCTAGTTTGCACGGGCTTTACTATGACTGCTGAGCAAACAACACTGTTACGTACAGAATAGCCTCTGGTATGATAAGAATTTTGTGAATTCAGAAGTCCTTCACTAGATGCTCATCAAGGACTTCCACGCTCCAGGCATTGTTCCTCGGGGCTCACGGAAGACCTTGGAGATCCTGCTTCTCATGGAAATTGTGCTCTGGGTGGGAGGGATAGAAGTAGCTAAGCAAGGAATGAGATGGACTGGGTGATTTCAAAAATTGCTAAGTCTTGTAAGAAGAAAAAGAAAATCATGAGGGTAACAGGACAGAGTGATGAGGCAGGTGTGACAGGATAGTCATGACGTGAAGGCTTCTCCGAGGAGGTGACCCATCGTCAAGCTCACGAGGAAGAATGTTTTACTTTACATGTCTCTGTTACTGACTCCTCATTCCGCCAGCCTTCAAGTTTGCCCTTGATGTCAAAGTCAAGGATCTTCTGAAACCTGAGTGCCTGCCGGGCTGCCATGGGGTCTGTGCGTCTGGTTTATCCACGCCAAGTGACTGCAGGGTGTGCTCGTTTCCTCGTTCTCTTGTTTGATGAAGGCGGATGTTCTCCGTGCACTTTTCATCTTTATGATGGACTTTTAAGAAAGTTAAATCTAAAAACCACAGAAAGCCCATCGTTTGCTCACACTGACACATGGTGATGAAAGTGAGTTATTTTCTCCGAATAATGCTGCAGGAAGTCTTCCAACCAGCAGTTTTCAGGAACGCTGCACTGGTACCCCTCTGAATTACTATCTGCTTTTGCTAATTCACTGTGACAGGTATCTAAAGCAATTCAAGTTCATGTAAAAGCGGTGACAGAGAGATTATTCAAACTTGCGTAAAGGAGGGTGGAGGAAAGAACTATATGACATTCTCCTCGTAGCACCAAGCAAGATCCATTGAGATTCATTTCCTGGAAGCATTAAATATGTTTCATTTTTTCCTTTTCAGCCACCTTTTCAGTTTCATCTGATAATTATATTCTATCTGCAGTGCTTGAATTTATCCCAGAGCATAGAACCAGTCAGCTGATCCTCTAGCCCGGAGGCCGCCAAGGACAGGAAGTCAAGACAGTATTCCTAAGCATTGAGAAATTCCAATTTTTAAAATTCAGGCCAAAATTATGTCCCTCATATAAAAGCACTCAGGAGATAGTCTGGCAGGTAAAAAAGATCCTACGTAGGATTCAAGATATCTGTGTTCCTTTATTTCCCGTTTCCACCTAGGGGAACCAGAGCTGGCCTTCAGGATGGCAGGGTGTGGGCCATAGCACAACAAATAAAGGATCTAGAGTCCGAGAGCCTCGTCCGAGGTCCAGCCCCTCCACTTACAATTGTGAACTTGGATCGAGGCCTGGCGCGGAGTAAACACTCTGCAGACATGAATCTGCTTTCTTCCTTCTCCCCCGTCTTGTTAACTTTTTTTTTGTTTCTGTTTGTTTGCGGTACGCGGGCCTCTCACTGCCGTGCCCTCTCCCGTTGCGGAGCACAGGCTCCAGACGCGCAGGCTCAGCGGCCATGGCTCACGGGCCCAGCCACTCCGCGGCACGTGGGATCTTCCCGGACCGGGGCACGAACCCGCATCCCCTGCATCGGCAGGCGGACTCTCAACCACTGCGCCACCAGGGAAGCCCCCGTCTTGTTTCTTTACGCCTGGTGGCTCACACTCCCACCCAACTTTCACCATCCACCCGCTCAGCCCCGGCCAGTCTGCTGGCCTTCGTTCTGTTTGTCGGAGATGCTGAGCATGTTCCTTTTCCAAACCTGCTGAGTTTGCACTCGATGCTGCTCCCTGGGTCCCCCCTTCAGCTCACCCGTGGCTGCTTCTCATGCTTAGCTCTCAGCTCAGACGTCACCACTCAGAGCAGCTCCCATCCTCGATCACACCAACACATTACCCTGATGGGTTTTCCTTATGGCTTGTCTCCCTCTCCTGAGTTATCTTGATGCTTCCTTTGCTGGTTTTGTTGATCTTTCCACCCTGAGCTCTGTGGGAGCAGTGGCCTTGACTACTGTGGGTGCACCGGCCCCCGGCATATACTAGTCGCTCACTAAACATTAGTTGCATGGGAGTTACGGGGGACTCCTTGCGAGGTGGAGGGGCCTCGTGGAGCCGGTCTGAAGGTCAGATGGTACGAGGTTTCTGAGACGACTTTAGAAGTTATAAAACTCTATGCAAATAACACATCGTTCAGTCTTCCCTCCCATGGAAGCACCCCTTTCCCATTGCCCCAAACTAAGGCATACTCTTCATATTCTTACAGCATGTTCTGTAAAGATCTGGCATTTCTGACACATGCCTTAACTCCTGATACATCTCATTAGCAGGAGTTTCAAATGAAACTCGGAGGAATTTGAAGCCAGAGGAAAAATCCTCCCGCTTGGAAATTGGTCATCAGCAAACCGTTCCCAGGTGCAGCTTCGGTGCCGGAGAGCACGCAGAGCCTGCAGCATTGCAGTGATGCCCAGCATTCAAACTCCACACAGCTTCCCTGTGCCAAGTTTGGCTTCAAGATCACGGCATCCTGTGCCTGGTTTGGGGAGGAGGAGACAAATGCACAGATTTCAGCTCAGAGGTGAGCACAGCCCTTGTTCCTCGTGTTCCTTCAAGACAGCAGTGCTGTGATCCAGGAGGGCAGCCCTGATCATAAGCCTCTAAGCACATCCTGCCTGGGTGCAATGTAAGGACTTTTTTTTCCACATCTACCTACCTTTGTCAAAAATTTTCAACCTTTACCATTTATAACCTTTTCAGGCTTCAATCAAGACGTAGTATTTAGATTCCATATATATGTGTTAGCGTACGGTATTTGTTTTTCTCTTTCTGACTTACTTCGCTCTGTATGATGGACTCTAGGTCCATCCACCTCGAGACAAAGTGAGAGAGTGGCATGGACATATATACACTACCAAATGTAAAATAGATAGCTAGTGCAAAGCGGCCTCATAACACAGGGAGATCCGCTCAGTGCTTTGTGACCACCTGGAGGGGTGGGATAGGGAGGGTGGGAGGGAGACGCAAGAGGGAGGGGATATGGGGATATATGTATACGTATAGCTGATTCACTTTGTTATACAGCAGAAGCTAACGCGCCATTGTAAAGCAATTATACTCCAATAAAGATGTTCAAAAAAAAAAAAAGATGCAGTATTTTGGCTTTGAAAGAGCTTCATTTAAATTGTGGAACGAAAAGAAGGGCGTTTCCGAAATCTCAATCCATGATTCATGTTTAGAAAGATGTGTTTTTCTGGAAGTGTAACAATCATCCTGAGAGAGACTGGGTCAGGCAGTGAACAGCGCTGATTTTGGATGGCCAAAGCCCTCTTGGCCACCTCGTTGTAGACACAGTATGCAAGGGTCCTGTGCCCTTTCCTCTCTCCACTCCTTCTCAGGTTTTCCAGGAAATGAAAAGGGATTCAAGTTTCAGTGGAAATTGGAACCTCTAGTTTAAGAAAATGAAAACAAACCTTGAATTTGGGAAGAAAATTACTTTATCTGTGGCTCTCAAGATGGATAGTCTCCCTCTTTATTGAAGTGTAAGGATTTTGGTTAACTGGGTCAGAAAAGGAAATTGCACATCCACTCTGTTCCTCTCCCCTCCCCAGAGGACCAGATCCTGTCCACCTCCTGGGACATGCAGTTTCTTTGTCAAACTCCTCACATAAATGTCCATATCTACTGAAAAAAAAAAGTATATAGCACGAGGATGTTGAGGCTTGATGCAAAAATATTTTAATTATATTCTTTTTAATTTTTAACTAGAATGAATAATGCAACACGAAATTTCTTTTTTAAGCAAAAATTTCCCTAGCTTTATTGAGATATAACTGACATATAACACTGTGTAAGTTTAAGGTGTACATTATAATGGTTCAATGTATGTACACATTGTGAAATGATGACCACAACAAGTTTCTTTAACACAGTCATCACTTCATATAGTTATAAAAATTTGTTTGAGAACTTTCAAGATCTACTGTCTTAGCAACTTTTAAGTATACAATACAGTATTGTTAACTATAGTCACCAGCTGCATGTTACATCCCCAGAATGTTTTCATCTTATAACTGGAAGTTTGTACCCTTTGAACACTTTCATCGATTTTCCCTGTACAATGAGTAAACTTGAAGAATGGACAATATCTGTTCTTAGAATTGAACTTCATTTTAACAACGTCCTGAGCCTAACTTATCTGTAATAAATAACAGCGTAGGAGAAGTGACTAAATTTTTTATCAGTATCTAGAAATAGATACTTGAACCTTCAAATTTGCTTGACAAGAACCACGCTTTCATCTCCTACTAAGTAGAGGCTAAGACTATTACAGTTTATAGATTTTGTCTTACAAACATTATACCGTTAGACAGGTAGACTGCTAGTGTTAACGAGAAGCTAAGAGAATCCAGGGGCATTGAAGGTCATGGCCACGGCAACACCGAATTTGTAACATGGACTATGCCTTAAAATCAGCAAATTATCTGTAATAAAGATAAATATAGTGACTTTATAAACTCTTAAATTTACATTCCTCCCTTAAGTCAACTCATAAATAAGAATGGGGCACTTTTCTCTTCTGGAAAACTTAAGGATTCTTATATGGAGCTTTAAAGAGGAGAGTTGAATTAGCACAGAAGCCATCACAAATTAAAACAGCTCTGAAATACGGCTCATTCAGAGGATTAAAACACACCTCTTTTTTCAATAGAAGTTACGTATGTTTTCAAGGAAAGAATTAGAAACAGAAGGTAGATCCTAAATTCCTAAGGGACTAAGGGTTTCACATCATCTGACTCTAGGCCAGGTTGTCTTGGGTGAGGCCAACCACCAGACAGAATGTTCCTGAACACTACTTAAGCGATCCTTTTGCTTGTTTGCTTGTTTTGGAGGATGGAAAGCTTTTTACTGGCTTTTGTGGAGAAACTGACATTTGAGCTCTAACGCTCAAAGAAAATTCTTTGTTCCTCAGACTTGTCTGTATTGCTTCTTCGGGAGCCTTTAGGTCAGAACATTTCATCTTTGATTCAGAATACTGCATTAACGAATTGAAAGGAACTTTCCTAGATGCCAGTTGTGGGACTATTTTCCCCATACGCTTATCTTCATGGTCTCCAAATTAAAAATAAATTCAGACTCTGAGTTTGAATCTGTGGTGTTTGATCCCTTGTCTAATGTCATATATTTCCATTCTATTTGAAGGAGGATTTCCTCAGTTTGGGCCTTTATCACTTTTTGCCTTTATGTATGCAAATTTGCTCCTTCTTTACCCCCTTCCTCAGCTCAGTTCTTACTTTATATTTTCACCAGATTTGTTGTTTTTTTTTTTTTTAAATACCACTTTGAGTGGGTTACCTCTTTGCTTAAAGCATTTAATGACTCTCAGTTGTCTACAACGTCAGATTCCTAAACCCGGCATGCGAGGCCCCCGTGGCCCTATTTTACTCTCCTGATATATTTCATGGTGCATCTCACGTTGGACCGTCATCCAAACTGTCATTTGACTCTGTAACACACTCTGCATCTTCTCTCTCCTCTTCCTCTTTACTTATCCAAAGCCATTGCATCCTTTTGAGACCTGGGTCAAACACTAATGCAGAAGTTTTCCTTCCCCGCCCCTGATTAAAGTAATCCCTCCTTTTAAATAAACTTCTATGTCTTGAATTTATTTGCTCTATGTTTTTTGCCTTTCATAAGCTGTGTCCAAGACTATATATGTCTTAGGGTCCCAGACCACGTCTCATAACTTTGTGTACCCCCATTCGCTGCCTATCTCACCAACTTACACATTATAAGTATTCAGTAATATCTGTTATTTGCTCTCAAAAGTGAGGTAATGCTCTTTCTAATAAACAGGAAGGCTGGGTGGCTTCCATTTTGAAGGAGTCCAATGAGCTTTTCTGTTGAGCTTCAGCAATCATGTCAGATCACTTTACTTGCAGGATGCGTGCTGCTGTATTCCAGGTTCTGAAAGGTCCATGAAGGAAAGTGTGAAACGTATTTGGAAGAAGGGATCCTGCTAGATCTGGAAATGAGGAGAGAGGGGTCACCCATCTCAGCCCATCGGTGGCATCTCTAGGGGGGCATTGGGAGTGGCACATCCTGGGGGCAGGTAATAATAGCAGGCACATAGAGAATTTAAAACTAATGTGAAATGGACTCAGTTGTTTTGTTTCTTATCATCACCAAACACTAGCGTATCTAAATAATGTCAGTGATAAAATACTCTTTCTTCCCCAAAATATGTGTTGTTGTGTTTACTGCTAAATTTTAATAATATACGTAAGCTCCAGATCGGCACATTGTTATTATTTAATAAAAGCTGTAGTCTACGCGGAAGTTAATTCCAGGGGAGAAGTCCCGGCTACGCAGACCGCTCTCCCAATCGTCCCGTGTGTCCCAGGACGCACCCGTTCTGGGACCTTTCTCCTGCTTCAGGCACAGCTCAGGTCTCCAGAACCTTTGATATTCTTGCATTTAAATAGTAGCTTTGGAATAAGCCACAAGAACACAATGATTATAAAAATGAATAAACCTTGAGTTACGTGCATTCTGTCATTCTCTGAGGCCGCTTTTCGTTTTTATTTGTGTTTGTCATTTGGATACTTCACGTATGTGATTTCGTTTGGTGAGGGCACGTTTCATGACTATCACTGAAAATCACTTTTTCAGATAGAGGAGGGGTATGTTAAAAACGAATTACTCTGAGAGTACTATAGAGTAAGAATTTCTGTGTATCTGTTGTGCTCCTTTTACTGAGAACGGTTTCCAAAGAGGTCTCCAGAGAAGGCTCTACACAAATGTCAGAGAGGCTTTTTCTATCCAGCATCTGCAAGATGTGCTCACTCCTCTACCCTCTCCTGCCCGATCTCTACCATTATCCCAGTGAGTTTTTCTCCGTAGCACTTATCACCTCCTGATATATCATACATGAGTGTGTGTGTGTGTGTTCACTTGTCAGTATTGTCGCCTCTGCTAGTCTCAGGTTCCATAGGGTCAGGAAATTTGTTTTATCGATGCAGTATCCCAGGCGCCTGTCAGGTGGTCTGGCGTGTGGTCGATGCTCAGTCCGTATTTGCTGAGTGAATGAATAAATGAACGAATGAGAGAAGTGTCAGAATAAATCCCACAGAGGCCTTCCGTTTATTTTCTTCTCTCCGGAGCCCATCTGAAGTGGGGAGAATGGACAGACCTTCAGGCGGGTTCCAGAAGTACCTTTTGCCGATCTTAAAGAACGTGGTTTTCTTGAGGTAGGTGGAAAATTGCCTCAGCTTCCCTCCACATCCGTTGAACCTGTAAACCTAACTCGGAACGTGGCAGTATAATAAAAATGACCATATATTGTCAGTGTACTATAATTACGCCCTTTAAAATGTCTTATCTCAATGAATTCTCAAAAAGCCATTGTATAGATGAGAAAATGACGCCACCAGCGTGGTCGTCTGGGCCTGCCCCGTCTCCACGTCCCCAGGACCAGGGGCCAGGAAGGAAGAGCAGCTGGGGCCCGCGAGGCAGAGCCCGGCCCTTCGCGGGATCCTCTCCATCTCTCACAGCCTCTGCTGCTCTGGCACCGGCTTCCGCCAGCATATGCTACCGCGAAGTGTTAGGTGTCACCGCATCACCGCACAGCTGGGAAGTGGGGCGGAAGAGAGAAGCAAAAGGAAGAGCACGGCAGAGCCGGGGAGCGTAGTGCAAGGCTTCAGAGAGGTGGGAGAGCGGTGTCAGCTCCAATCCTGCAAGAATACAGAAGACGGTCCTCTGGGGAAGGATGTGTAATGAAGCCTTGATTCCAGAGAGTCATTGTGCGCAAGGAAGACGGGCCATTTTCGAGCATCCACGTACTAAGTGAAGTCTGCCTCTGCAAAAGTTCTCGTTATTTTCTGTCTCACTCTGAATTCCTCACCCTGCTTTTTTTTTTTTTAAACACTCTATAAATGTTTTAGAGATAAGTCACTTTTTTCAAAAGTGCATGCTTTTTTTAATTCCAAAGTTGAAAATTCTACTAACAAAGTGATAGCAACACTAGGGAAAGTAAACAAAGCATCTACATACAGCACTACAAAAGATTTTCCATTTCTTCTGGACCTTTTCCTTTCCAGTCGTTGTACATATGCACTCCCGCTTTTATTATGGCATATGCTTCTATCTTTAATGTGCTAGGATCTGTTTCCAGATGGAATTGTTTCCACGGCTACCAGTACAAGCAAGGCATCACCGGGGCCAAGGATGAACTGAAGGGGTGAGAGCATCCCTGGTAGATTCACACTTGAGGAGAGGTCTCCCCCAAACCAGAGGCTGAGCTTGTGAGATTAAAGAATGAAGGAGGTGTCAGAGAAGATTCTAAGGAAGAGAGCACAAAAGGGCCTAAAAGACTGAATACAAAACATGGAACGTAGGTGGGGACAGAGAAGAATGAGGGGAGGAGAAGATATTAGTGGGAATTAATGAAAGGAAAATGACTTGCATCTCCCTGACATTTAGCTCGGCTGACTTGGACTAGCCACGGTCTCTATCTGGACAGCTTCTCCGTGAAATCCAGAATGTCTGGCATTTTTCTACAGGCGGAGTAACGAAAATGGCAAAGAATGATTTAAAATATCCTCCAAGATGCACTTGGATATACATGTGAGTTCAGATGTTGCAGACCTTGGTCTGTCATTAATAATGTTTTAGGAGAAACAGACATGCCATTTCTCACTGATTTCAGAACCTGGGAGGCTGAGAGAGATGGAGTATAAAACGAAACCTGTAAACTGTCAGAAGAACTCACAGAAAAAAAGCTGACAGTGTCTTTTAAACAACAGTAAGATAACCCGAAGTCTGGCAGAGATTGTGAGAGCTCTCGATCACGTTGGGTATTTTAGGCTCTTAAATCATTTCTCTGGTTACAACTCACGGCCCGGTGTTAGACTTTATCACGACTTATAATGGCACCCGCTTTAACTCATTCTGAACTGTTGCTTCTGGAGAACAGACTGTCCCCACCTGTATACCCTGAGGGAGTCAGGCACAGCCATACTGAGAGACGCCATATTAAAAACAATGCTTTCTCTAATCGATAGCATTTAGTTTATAGAGGTGAATTATATCATGTGGAAATCGGAGAAAAAAAATTTTAGTGTCCATACTTGGTGGCACCAGATGGCTATTGTTTTTTCCAACCTAAATTAACAACCTAAAATAGCCTGTATGATACTTTTCCTAGATGTGGAAGCAGCCCCATGCTTGGCTGAATTGTGCTGCCTTCCCGTTCCTGGTGGGCTGTTTTTAATAACGTGTGCGATAATGTGATAGAGTCATGATTGAAAAACCATCAGAGATTTGGGTGTCCTGGAGCAAGACCAGGCAGGACTTAGCAAGCCCAGGCCCAGATGGGTTCAGGACCCTGGAATGAATGCTCAAGCCTTTCTCGGCCATTCCATCCATTACAAGGTGAGCAAATATGAGACTGACCATCCGGTTGCAGGGGGCCTGGAGAAGATCACAAGTGTCTATAGCAATGGTTCTCAAACTTTGCTGCAGACCGGAGTCTCCTGCAGAGATTCTACAGTCCTCCAAGGCCCGAGCTCTACTCTAGAAACCAGGATTTCTAAGGCTGGTGCTAAGGCGTCAGTAGTTTAAAATATCTCCCAGGTGGTTCTGATACATGGCTATAAGAAACGGTAAGGTATAATAATGAGAAATGCAGATAGCTCAAGGAGTACTTCAAAGAGAAATAGCAAAGACTTCTTTGGCAGGGAGTAAGGAGGGGATGCTAGGTGGAAGGTACAACCTGGGCAAAAACAGGAATAAGAAAGCAGGTAGTGGGCCGGTGTGAAGTTCCTGTTGGCCAGAGCATGGAAGCGTAAAGGAAGAGCAGGGGAGAATGTCGGGGAGCCTCAGAATATGCTGGAAAGGGGCTTGGATGCGAGGCTGATACCATCTCAGTGGAAAACTGGTATCACTATTCATACGTAGGAAGTTTAAACCTTAGGGACCAGTACCATAAAAAATAAAGTTGTTTCATGTTGATACCATCACCTGCCAATGATTCTGTCTTTAACACCTTTAACTCTTGCAAGAGGAGATTTGCAAGCGGTGTTAAAGATGGAGTAGCCCTGAGCGGGGGTGGTGGCAGTGAGGATGGAGGGGAGGGGCTGGGAGTGAGACAGCTCAGGGACAGACACAGCCGGGCTTTGGCCAGTGACCCTTGTTGACTCTGCCCGGGGTGATGGGCATTTCGTCAGTGTTGCCCAGGAGAATGCAGAGCCTGCCGTGTGTCAGCTTGAATGCTGAGATACCTACAAGGGGTTGGCTGAGAAACATGGTAAAAATCACAACAGCAAATCTCTGAGAGTGCTTTCAGATCTAACCATCCCCTTTTATTCTGCCTGCAGAAAAGGCAGCTCCCAATGGTCTGATAATCCCAGGAAGAATGTACTTGTTCTCACTGTGAATGAACTGAACTGGTAACATGTAATTTAACTCAACATACTTGGATTTAGAGAGTGTCATTTTTAAAATGCAATATTGAGTAACATAAGAATTTGAAAATGTCATGGATTGAAAACCCTGTACTGCATGGCTCTTGTTTTACATGGACACATTTTATTTGGTGATGGTTGGATTAGGTTTGAAGCAATGGGAAAATTGTTGTGTCCATATGGGCGTGAGAGATGGTCACGAAGCACTAGGGTAAATGGGAATTTTCCAAAGTAAAGTTTTGAAATGACTAGCCAAAGAAAGTAATGAAAGAAATAAGCCTGCAGTCATAGAACAAATATTATGACCCTATCTTTAAAGTCAGTGGCCAAGAGATACGGAGATGTAATTCTCTCTAAGCCTCTGGAGTTCTCTTAAGGACTCTGAGACGTGTAATCAGGTCTGTATTTGGGTTACATGCTGCTTTGATTACGTAGACTATTAGTAAAATCCAATCCACAGCCCCCTACGATGACGTGACTAAGCCATTTTGCTGATCGTAGATCTTACTTTGCACGGTGACCTAGAATTATTAGTGGAAGCCGGTAGTACTGGAGACAAATAGGCTTCTGCTCATTTCACTAACTCATCTGTCCCAGTGGCATCAACAGCACTTACCTTTACCTTTTTAATTGTCTTAACTGTCTTTGGTAGCTGCGTCCTCTTTAGAATAACAGAGGAAGAGCTGCAGTCTCTACTTCTCCACTATTAGCCACCCACATTACCCTCAGCTACAATTCTACTGGCGTTGTGGTGACAGAAAAGCTCAGCAGTGCACAAGTTGAGGATGAATAATGCCTACTGGTGACCAAATATCCTTTACGTACCAGGGTCTGTGCCGAGCATGTCACTTAAGTCATGACATAGCTTAAGATTCACCATAACATTATTGCTGTTCAGTATCGCTATGTTACGGATGAGGAAACCGAGACTCAGAGAGGCTATGGGAGCAGCCAGGATTTGCGTAGCTAATAAATGATAGAGCAGGACTTCAAGCTGAGGTGTGTTCACAAAGCCTGGTCTCTTCTGCTTCTCTACACACCGCCTCCAAATGGCTCTGCCTGCTTTGCTCGGATCCCCGAATGCCCTGAAGCATCACAGCAGGATGGATTTGATAGTCTCTGAAGTAGAGCAGAAGGCATGGAGCTGCTGCCCCACTGAGCTGGCATTCACTAGAGCCTGTGTATCACAGCCAAGAAAATCCATGACTGATCCACCAAAACATGTCATGACTCAGCACAGTGAAAGTTTATTTCTTAATCACGTGGTTGTCCAGTTTGAGGGCAATTTGAGGCTGGTGGTGAGGTGGGAAGGGGACTTTGCTCCACGCATGCAGGGACCGAGGGGGACTGTGGCGCTGTTATATCATCAATACATAGCTTCCAAGTTTGTCACTGTTGTCTCCATTGCATTCAGCCAGGAGCAGAGCTGGCTTAGAGGTGTGTACCTGGGAGACTTTTACGGACCAAGCCTTGGAAGAAGCATGCATGCCTTGCACTCCCATTTCATTGGCTAGAATTCAGTTGCATGGCTATCGCGAATTGCAAAGAAGGCTGTGAAATATAGTCAAGCCAGGTATGCAAGAAGAAGAGGAAATAGATTTTAGAGAGTGTTCATACCAGGGAAGAAGAAGAAAGCTCCCGGTCAGGATCCGAAGATTTGAGGTTTCAGTCCTGATGGCCCATTGTAGAGCCACTTGATAAGTTTTTCATCTGAAAATCAGAATCGCCGTCCCCTGTTGCTTTTTACTCCATAGGATAATTTAAGATCGAAATTAGAATTAAATAAGATGTGGGCATGCTTTATAAGCAACTTAAGACTTAGCATGGAGAGTAGAACAAAGTTCTAGACTGGGACATGGGATCCAAGTTGATATTCCTTTTTCCACTACTCCGTGGCCGTGCAAGCATGACTCACTCGTTTGAGGTCTCTGAGCTGGGAAGCCTTTTCTGTTAAGTTAGAAGGAAAAGCACTTACCTTACCTTCTTTATAGGGATCCAGAGCATATACAAATCAGCAGCCTGTGCAAAAGTGTTTGAAAGTCATTACATGTCAAATTTTTGTTTTTGATATCACTGGGGACAATTTTACTTGGAGAGTGCTTCTGAACCCAAACTCCCTGCTTTATCCTCTCCTCCTAACTGAATGAACTAGGACATTTATGCACAAAATACTATTTTTTCAAAAAATTGAAATAGATGTCTCAGCACACACCACGAGTGACCATAAACTTCTGAGGGAACAGCCTGAATCACCTCCATGTTTGAAATTCCCATCATGCCAGGTGTGTATAGTCCCTGCCCAATTGATACTCACTGAATTACATCCAAGTTTCTTTCTTTTTATAAACAAGTCAAATGTAACTAGTGTGTCTTTTTTGGTTTTTTTTTTTTTGTATATTGGAGTCTAGCTGATTTACAATGTTGTGTTAGTTTCAGGTGTACAGCAAAGAGATTCAGTTTTACATATACATGTATCTATTCTTTTTCAAATTCTTTTCCCATTTAGGTGATTACAGAATATTGAGTAGAGTTCCCTGTGCTGTACAGTAGATCCTTGCTGGTTATCTATTTTGAATATAGTAGTGGGAATCTAAATTTAAAAAATTAAAAAATGATACAAATGAACTTATTTATAAAACAGAAACAGACTCACAGAGTTAGAAAACAAACTTATGGTTACCAAAAGGGAAAGGTGGTGGGTAGCGGGATAAATTGGGAGTTTGGGACTGATACATTCAAGTTTCTTATTTATTTATTTATTTTTGGCTGCGTTGGGTCTTCATTGCTGTGTGCGGACTTTAGTTGCAGCGAGCGGAGGTTACTCTTCGTTGCGGTGCACAGTCTTCTCACTGCGGTGGCTTCTCTTGTTGTGGAGCGTGGGCTTCAGTAGTTGTGGCATGTGGGCTCAGTAGTTGTGGCTCGTGGGCTGTAGAGTGCAGGCTCAGTAGTTGTGGCACACAGGATTAGTTGCTCTGTGGCATGTGGATCTTCCTGGGCCAGGGCTCGAACCCGTGTCCCCTGCACTGGCAGGCGGATTCTTAACCACTGTGCCACCGGGAAGCCCCTGAAGTTTCAAACAGACTATCTGGCCAAAGACAAGTGACCAAGGGGCCAGCACAGTAATAGTGACACTGGCAGTAATGTGAAGCTCTCCCCGCTGCCATTCTGTCTTCGAAGGGAGGGTTTATCCTGACTGATCACATTCCAACTTTCTTATTTGCTAAGTCACTTTTCTGAACATGATAACAGTCACTTACACAGACTTATACTTTCTTTCTGCATTGAGTGGTTCCAGAATTAGAGTGATTCATTCAGTTATCTTCCTTTCCCTCTTTTATTTCTCTTGTTGGAGTCTCTTGAAACTTCTGAATTCCAGCCAAGGCGCTGATTTCCTTCCAGGTTGCCTTCTGAGCCGAGTCGTGCAGAGAGATGATCTGGCCTGCCTTCTCATTCACTTCTGGGCTCAGTCAGCTACGAACCGACAGGCAGAGCTTGCTCTGCTAATTGTGGCGTGGGATGATTCACTCTTCCATTTTTCTGGTTGTTGCAGGTGAGGCTGCATCTGCTTTTTTCAAGCTTTAATAAGTAACAGAGACAGTAGAGAAAATCAGGAAGGGGACTGGCTGCCTTAGTTCTAGAATGGTTGCCGAAGTGTAGCACTGACGATCCAACTTAGGGTAATCTTGACGTTATCCCCCCACGGAACAACTAGCAGCATGTCATTCTGTAAATGGCCCTTCCAAGAAGAGAGAAATGGCAATAAAGCACTTGCAGAGAGGAAACTGTGCTTCTTAAACTTTCATGTGCAACAGGAATCACCTGGGTTTTTCTTACCATGAAGATCCTGACACATTCGACCTGAAGTGGGACCAGGGGGTTGGCATTTCCAACAAGTTCCCCGGGGATGCTTCGGTCCAGCTACCACACTTTGAGGAGGCGGAAGAGTTGTTGAGGAAGGGCCCATTCGTACCAAAGGCCTCACTCTTCATACATATTTTCAGATGATGTAGTTTCCGTAATAAGGAGTAATATCTAGGCTGCACTTGTAGAAACAGATAAGAAATTGCAATCAGGGAGGAAAAGTGGATCTTCTATGTCTTTCAATCTACAGTATTTTACAGAGTTCCTCCTCTGGGTCATTGTGAATCTGTGTAAGTTAGGCAGCTCCAATTCTAAGATTGCATTTACGCTGACAGTGAACAGGAAGGTAACATCCCATTCCATCTGAGTGATGGTATGGGCGTCACTACCACTAATTACCCGGCAGAAGGGATCCTTAACTATAAAAGCAGGGATGTATCAGGATCACAGGAAATTAAGGATCTGGGTTGGGTTCAGATCCTAACTTGCTAATGATTTTGCACAGACATTGGGAGTTTGGGGATATCCAAAAATAAATGTTGGGAACATGACTTTACAAATATATTTGTATGTTTAAAAGAGGAGGTGGAACCAGATACCTGTACTTCATTAATAACAGCCACATGTATGGTGCTTCCTGGGTGCGGAGCACTTTGCAAATATCAACTCATTTCATTCTGACGTAGGTACTGTTATTGACTCTATAGATAAAGAAATTGAGTCACAGAAAGGTGAAGTACATTCTCCAAATCACCAGCGTTCAGGTTTTGAATCTGGGTAGGCTGGCTCTTATCATGCTTTTCCTGGACTCACACACCGTGAGGACATGTGAGTTCAAGTTCAGACTCTGCCATTTGTACTTGGCCTTGAATAAGCTCTCTAGTCTGTCTGTCCTCGTGATGCCCTGGGAACCTCTCAGGACTGTTGAGAAGTTGAAATAAGACAATGCATGTGAAATGTTATAAATTATATACAACTGTACAGACAGATTCAAAGATTAGAGGGATGCATTGGATTACTATTGTTATATTTGAATAGTATTGTGTAAATAGCCAACTTATGTTTCTTTAGTCTCTATGTTTATATTTCTGCTGCTTCCTTGGAAGAACTAGTTTTGCCGGGATCCTTAAACGAAAAGCAACAGCAACGAAAAATATTTTTGGATTTGTTTTCTTAGGTTTTCTGAAAATAGACTATTCTGTAGAGGCTAAAAACCAGTTGATGGCCTCTCAGCTGACTTCATTCACTCCTATTTTGTGATATTATTCCCTGGAGGTACTTCTCCGAAGTGTTAGCCCATCTGTATTGAAATGATTTGCCCATCTGTACTGAAATGATTTTCCAACGCTTCTTGCATTTACTTCATTTGGAAAGGTGTTTTCTGATGAAATCAATTTCACCCTAGAACTTTGCACTTGGACGTGGATCATGGTTATTTTGTTACCTTGTCTCATCCCAGCACAGTTACCATTCTTCAAAAACCCTCACTTTTCTTATAGTTTTAATGTTCCAGATGCACACATTTTTCTCCCTCTGAATCTTATTAGGAATTAATATAGGGTTTCCCTCATCATTGTATTATTACATCCCCCTCAGCCCAAGAATTCAGGGGACTTATGAAAATATGGAACTGTGAGAAGGAAGGATGACGGGGGTTTGCTTGTGTTGCTGGGGCCAGGATTTCTATGTCTCTGGCTCCTGGATGCAGGTGATGGAAGTGCCTCCTAATTATTAAATTATGAAAATTATAATTAGAGATGAATTTCCTTTCTTTTTGTCAGAAATCCATGGAAGTAAATTATTTTTTTATTTTATTTTAAAATTAAAAATTTTTTATTTTATGTTGGAGTATAGTTGATTCACAATGTTGTGTTAGTTTCATGTTGTTAGATTCTGTTTGCTAGTATTTTGTTGAGGAGTTTTGCATCTATATTCATCAGTGATATTGGTCTGTAATTTTCTTGTTTTGTAGTATCTCTATCTGGTTTTGATATCAGAGTGATGGTGGCCTCAGAGAATGAGTTTGGGAGTGTTCCTCCCTCTGCAATTTTTTGGAAGAGTTTGAGAAGGATGGGTTTTAGCTCTTCTCTAAAAGTTTGATAGAATTCACCTGTGAAGCCATCTAGTCCTGGGCTTTTGTTTGCTGGAAGATTTTTAATCACAGTTTCAATTTCATTCCTTGTGACTGGTCTGCTTATATTTTCTATTTCTTCCTGGTTCAGTCTTGGAAGGTTATACCTTTCTAAGAATTTGTGCATTTCTTCCAGGTTGTCCACTTTATTGGCATAGAGTTGCTTGCAGTAGTCTCTTAGGATGCTTTATATTTCTGTGGTGTCTGTTGTAACCTCTTCTTTTTCATTTCTAATTTTATTGATTTGAGTCCTCTCTCTCTTTTTCTTGATCAGTCTGGCTAATGGTTTATGAATTTTGTTTATCTTCTCAAAGAACCAGATTTTAGTTTTATTGATCTTTGCTATTGTTTTCTTTGTTTCTATTTCATTTATTTCTGCTCTGATCTTTATGCTTTCTTTCCTTCTACTAACTTTGGGTTTTGTTTGTTCTTCTTTCTCTAGTTCCTTTAGGTGTAAGGTTAGATTGTTTATTTGAGATTTTTCTGGTTTCTTGAGGTTGGCTTGTATTGCTATAAACTTCCCTCTTAGAACTGCTTTTGCTGCATCCCGTAGGTTTTGGATCGTTGTGTTTTCATTGTAATTTGTCTCTGGGAATTTTCTGATTTCCTCTTTGATTTGTTCAGTGATCTCTTGGTTATTTAGTAACAAATTGTTTAGCCTCTGTGGGTTTGTGTTTTTTACGTTTTCTTCCCCTGTGATTGATTTCTAATCTCATAGCATTGTGGTCGGAAAAGATGCTTGATATGATTTCAGTTTCCTTAAATTTACCAAGGCTTGATTTGTGACCCAAGATGTGATCTATCCTGGAGAATGTTCCATGTGCACTTGAGAAGAAAGTGTAATCTGCTGTTTTCGAATGGAATGTCCTATAAATATCAATTAAGTCTATCTGGTCTATTGTGCCATTTAAAGCTTGTGTTTCCTTATTAATTTTCTGTCTGGATGATCTGTCCATTGGTGTAAGTGAGGTGTTGAAGTCCCCCACTATTATTGTGTTACTGTCCATTTCCTCTTTTAGAGCTGTTAGCAGTTGCCTTACGTATTGAGGTGCTCCTGTGTTGGGTGCATATATATTTATAATTGTCATATTTTCTTCCTGGATTGATTCCTTGATTGTTATGTAGTGTCCTTCCTTGTCTCTTGTTACATTCTTTATTTTCAAGTCTATTTTATCTGATATGAGAGTTGCTACTCCCGATTTCTTTGGATTTCCATTTGCATGGAATATCTTTTTCCATCCCCTCACTTTCAGTCAGTGTGTGTCCCTAGGTCTGACTTGGGTCTCTGGTAGACAGCATATATATGGGTCTTGTTTTTGTATCCATTCAGCGAGCCTGTGTCCTTTGGTTGGAGCATTTAATCCATTCACGTTTAAGGTAATTATCAATATGTATGTTCCTATTACCATTTTCTTAATTGTTATGAGTTTGTTTTTGTAGGTCCTTTTCTTCTCTTGTGTTTCCCATTTAGCGAAGTTCCTTTAGCACTTGTTTTAGAGCTGGTTTGGTGGCGCTGAATTCTCTTAGCTTTTGCTTGTCTGTAAAGCTTTTGATTTCTCCATCGAATCTGATGAGATCCTTGCTGGGTAGAGTAATCTTGGTTGTAAGTTCTTCCCCCTCATCACTTTAAATATATCTTGGGCTTCCCTGGTGGCGCAGTGGTTGAGAGTCCGCCTGCCGATGCAGGGGACACGGGTTCGTGCCCCGGTCCAGGAAGATCCCACATGCTGCGGAGTGGCTGGGCTCGTGAGCCATGGCCTCTGAGCCTGCGCGTCCGGAGCCTGTGCTCCGCAACGGGAGAGGCCACAACAGTGAGAGGTCTGAGTACCACAAAAAAAAAAAAAAATATATATATATATATATATATATACACATATATATATATATATATATATATATATCTTGCCACTCCCTTTTGGCTTGTAGAGTTTCTGCTGAGAAATTAGCTGTTAACCTTATGGGAGTTCCCTTGTATGTTATTTGTCGTTTTTCCCTCGCTGCTTTCAATAATTTTTCTTTGTCTTTAATTTTTGCCAATTTGATTACTATGTGTCATGGTGTGTTTCTCCCTGGGTTTATCCTACCTGGAACTGTCTGTGCTTCCTGGACTTCGGTGGCTATTTCCTTTCCCATGTTAGGGAAGTTTTTGACTATAATCTCTTCAAATATTGTCTTGGGTCCTTTCTTTCTCTTCTCCTTCTGGGACCCCTATAATGTGAATGTTGTTGCATTTAATGTTGTCCCAGAGGTCTCTTAGGCTGTCTTCATTTCTTTTCATTCTTTTTTCTTTATTCTGTTCTGCGGCAGTGAATTCCACCATTCTGTCGTCCAGGTCACTTATCCGTTCTTCTGCCTCAGTTATTCTGCTATTGATTCCTTCTAGTGTAGCTTTCATTTCAGTTATTGTATTGTTCAACTCTGTTTGTTCTTTAATTCTTCTAGGTCTTTGTTAAACATTTCTTGCATCTCCTCAATCTTTGCCTCCATTCTTTTTCTGAGGTCCTGGATAATCTTCACTATCATTATTCTGAATTCTTTTTCTGGAAGGTTGCCTATCTCTTCTTCATTTAGTTGTCTTTCTCTGGTTTTATTTTGTTCCTTCATCTGGTATATAGTCCTCTGCCTTTTCATTTTGTCTGTCTTTCTGTGAATGTGGTTTCTATTTCACAGGCTGCAGAACTGTAGTTTTTCTTGCTTCTCCAGTCAGTAATTCTTCTTGTCTGTTCACTCGGTGCCAGCCCTTGTATGCCAGCTGTTGTACTGTACTACTGTACCTTTCAAGGTACTGTACTGTAGGATTAAATATGTCTTCTTTATTTTTTGGGTTTGCTTGTTTGTTTCTATATTATTTGTATGAAAACTATTATAAAGCGGTTACAGTACAGGACTCTATAGCCGATTGTGTTAGTTGGGTACCTAGGCTAACTTTGTTGGACTTACGAACAAATTGGACTTATGAACATGCTCTCAGAATGGAACTCATTTGTATGTAGGGGACTTACTGTAACTTTGACATTGTCCACACTGATTGGTTTCCGTCTCTATCTTAAGATAGACAGATGTGTGTGTGTGTGTGTGTTTGTGTGTGTGTGTGTGTTAATAGCACCCTTTGCTTTATTCAAATTGGAATTTGAGTCTGTAAGTATAAGTTTCTTGGAGAGAATCTACCTACTCTGGTGGTAGTGATATCATTGATTCCTACCACTGCCTCGTGCTTTTACTCAATCCTTTACTGGAAGCCTTTTCTCAGATTGATGGTGGGTGATGAGGCCAATTGGCATCTCCATTATTTTTAGGAAAGCCTGAAACTGGCCTTTCCTGTTGATATTTCCCTCATTTTGAATACCAAGTAGTTGAAGTCAAATAGAGCAGAAAGGAAGGTGTGAGTGTGTGCATCTTTGTTACTCCAGTGGCCTTTCTAGGAATCAAGAGACAGAACAGTTGGGCAGAAGGGGAACTGGACTCTTGCTCTGGCTCTGCCATTCTGTCCCTTTTCCTCCCAGGGCATCAGGTGCAAGAGGACAGGGTAAACTGGGTTATGCTGTGACCCCTCCAGGCACAGTGACATCAGTAAACAACCTCAGTGACATCAGTAAACAACCTCTTCCAAGCCATTTCCCCAGGCTTCCCCCTATTGGCAGCAGCATTTGGCTTGATGGGGTTCTGTCTCTGACAAAGGGGCACATTTAATGGTTAGTCTTTATGAACCACAGTTAGGGTTAGGGATAGGGTTAGGGTTAGGGTTAAGGTTAGGGTTGTGTTTTGCTTCCGTCCAAATAGGAATCTGTGGGACTCATTTTGCAGTTTGCTTGTTGACAGATCACTCTGATTATGTTTTTGCTCCCCACCCATTACTCTTCATTGTACCGTTTCTTCTTCTAGTAAACTTAAGCATGTCTTTATGTCTACTTTTATCAAGACTTAGAATTTCATTAATTAAATACTGAAAAGTTTCATAAACTTTCCATTTAAAGTGATCATCCCTAAATTGTGTTTAACTGAAAAGTCTTGTGTATTAATTGTGCCTGGTGTTTTTGTTGATTAAACAATTCTGTACCAGCACTAATGAGAGCTGCCTTATGTCTTTCAGCACTGAGGAGGTTTGGCAAAATAGAAAAGGTTATGACTCTAAGTTAATTGCAACACTCAAGCCAGAAACCTGGGTTTGTCCTTGTCTCCCTCCTCCCTGTCATTTACTACTACATCTATTCAGTTGAAGTCCTGCCAGTTTCACCTCCTAAATCTTTCCTGGGTTCCACATTCTCCTCAAGTTCAGGTGCTTGTCATATCTGTCCTAGACTATCACTGTAGTCTTTGACTTGGTCTCCTTGCTGACAGATTGCGCTCTTAATTCAGCCAGTAGAATCCTTATGCTGAAAACCCATCAGCAATGCCCATGATGCACAGAATAAAGGCCCCACTAGTTAGCAGGGCATAGAAGTCTTTCTGTGTCTCTATGTTTTTCAACTTCATCACCTGCCTCTCTTCAGTTTGAATTTAACACCAGAGGAATGCCAAGTGATGCGTGGTTTTCTCTGTTCCTCACTTCCATGTTTTGGTCCATGACTGTGGCAAGAATATTTTGTTCACTTTCCGTATCCTAACTCACTGATCCTCCACCACACTTCAGCAGTTAGCTTGGCCTACTACCTCTTCCAGGAATTTTGGGGGAAATGTTTTCCTAGCACTGTTGAGAATTTCAATGTTGTTCTATTGACAAGATCCATTCACGTGTATGCTCTGCACCACGACTCCACTAGCCCTAAGTGCTGTGAGGTCAGAGAGAGTTCTAACCTTGTTATCCTCAGACTCTAGTTAGTAGCTAGTGTAGAAAAAATTGCCAGGACACCAGGCTGTAATCCATGAAGTTGAAGTGTTCATGGAAATAGGTATGTTTGGTTTGGTTCCCTAGAAGCAGACTCTGAGCTGAAGATTTTTGGGAAATTGATTGATTAGGAAGTGGTCCTAGGAAAAGCTAGTGGGGGAGTGGGAAAGTGAGACAAGGAGTTGAAAGGAAGGAGGCCGGGTGAGGCTGTGCTATTGAGAGAGTCCCACAGAGGGTAACTGTGACTCAGTTCTGCAGGGGGTCCTGGAAGCAGTCAGGGCCCTACCAGCAGTGAGGCAGAGGGGTGTTGATACACCCACTGTTCCAGCATTGGCTCAGGGCTGCCTCTCCCCAAAATATAAACGCCCAGTTGCTCAGCTGCCCATGTAGATAGATCAGTGGGGCTCAACATTTAGCATGTATCAGAAGAACCTAGGGGGCTTATTAAAATACAGTTTGTGGCACTATTTCACCTTTTTATATTCCACTGTATATATGTGCCACATCTTCTTTATCCATTCATCTTTTGATGGACAGTTAGGTTGCCTCCATGTCCTGGCTGTTGTAAATAGTGCTGCAGTGAACATTGGGGTGCATGTGTCTTTTTGAATTATGGTTTTCTCCCAGTATATGCCCAGTAGTGGGATTGCTGGATCATATGGTAGTTCTATTTTTAGTTTTTTGAAGAACCTCCATACTGTTCTCCATAATGATTGTATCAATTTACATTCCCACCAACAGTGTAGGAGGGTTCCCTTTTCTCCACACCTTCTCCAGCATTTATTGTTTGTAGAGTTTTTGATGATGGCCATTCTGACCAGTGTGAGGTGATCCGTCATTGTACTTTTGATTTGCATTTCTCTAGTAATTAGCGATGATGAGTACCTTTCCATGTGTTTTTTGGCCATCTGTATGTCTTCTTTGGAGAAGTGTGTATTTAGGTCTTCTGTCTATTTTTTGATTTGGTTGTTTGTTTGTTCGATATTGAGCTGCATGAGCTGTTTGTATATTTTGGCGATTAATCCCTTGTCGGTTGCTTCATTTGCAAATATTCTCTCTCATTCTGAAGGTTGTCTTTTTGTCTTGTTTATGGTTTCCTTTGCTGTGTAAAAGGTTTTAAATTTCATTAGGTCCCATTTGGTTTTTTTGGGTTTTTTTTTTTTGCGGTACGCAGACCTCTCACTGTTGTGGCCTCTCCCGTTGCGGAGCACAGGCTCCGGACGCGCAGGCTCAGCGGCCATGGCTCACGGGCCCCGCCGCTCCGCGGCATGTGGGATCCTCCCGGACCAGGGCACGAACCCGTGTCCCCTGCATCGGCAGGGGGACTCTCAACCACTGCGCCACCAGGGAAGCCCTATTTTTGTTTTTATTTTCATTAATCTAGGAGGTGTGTCCAAAAAGATATTGCTGCAATTTATGTCAGAGAGTGTTCCGCCTATGTTTTCCTCCAAGAGTTTTACAGTGTCTGGCCTTACATTTAGCCACCCCATTCCTAGAGTTTCTGATTCAGCGGGTTTGGGTGGGATCCACGTTTGCATTTCTAACGAGTTCCCCATGATGTCGTTGCTGCTTGTCTGTGGATCACACTTTGAGGAACACTAATTTAAGTTTACAGCAACCCAAGGGTCATCCTACAATAAATGTATGCGTGCAGGCTCTTGGGAGTGAAACACAGCAGAAGCGGTCATCAAGGGGTCCACAGAGACAAGGGTAGAGCGTCAGCAGCACCTGCTTCAGGGGGTGGGGGCTCTGACTGATGTCCAAGAGGATTCGAGCTCTCGAGAGCAGAGAGCTGCTGGCCCCATTTATAATCCAAGTAACTCAGCTCCCAATTTGCAGGACTGACTCAGCTGAGTATCCAAATTCAAACCAAACTTCACTTTGCCATGACTGAAAATCACACTTACTAAACGATTTCTTTTTACCATCTTTGGTCATCTTTTATCCTTCCTCATTCAGTTCTGCTAAAAATATTTCCTGGAGGCACCATTGCTTTGTCTTATTGACATGTTTTTCTTCCCAGTTGAACCTTTGTGTGTTCTTTTATTATAATTGACCAAAATTTCAAAATGTTGTTATTAGAAAAAGGTAGAGTTCAGTCCTGATAAGTACAGAAAGGAGAGTTGAGACAATAAATCATAAAAATATGTACAGTGAAAGAAAGAAATAACCAGATACCAAAATTGCTAAATGAGCAAGAAAGAACCTAGAGTAAAAGAAAGTTGTTGATTTGCCAGACATTCTTTGGAAATAGGGAGGAATTTTTTGGCAATTGTGGGAATTATGGTCAAACCTTAAGGTATGTTTTTATTTTACTAAGAGAGTTTCCATCGCCTTTTCCTCCTGGTTGATTGCAAGAGTTCGTGGAGCTCCCAGAGTCACCTAATTTTCACAAGAGGAGCTCATGTACTGGAAAACCTGTCTAACTTGGTGCTTTGAAATAAATATGAAAGAGCTAAGTGTTTCGTGTCGTAATTAAATCTGACATTATGCTGGAATGCTTGCAAAGGTAATAAATCATTCAAAAATCATGAAACGGTCCTTTCATTACACTTGGTGTTCAGTAATTTAAATCAAGTTCACAGAAACATACTGAGAATCTACTCAGTGTAAAACTTATTCTGTCATGCCTAGAGTGTGGTCACATCTTCATGGACCAGAAGGGAGGGAAGGGAGGGGGGATCCCCATGGAGAAAAGGAACTTTGTCCTTAGGACACTTCTTATGGGACTTCCTTGGTGGTGCAGTGGTTAAGAATCTGCCTGCCAATTCAGGGGACCATGGGATTGAGCCCTGGTCTGGGAAGATCCCATATGCCATGGAGCAATTAAGCCCATGCTCCACAACTGCTGATCCTGTGCTCTAGAGCCTGTGAGCCACAACTACGGAGCCTGCGTGCCTAGAGCCTGTGCTCTGGAACAAGAGAAGCCACTACAATGAGAAGCCCGTGCACCGCAGTGAAGAGTAGCCCCTGCTTGCTGCAACTAGAGAAAGCCTGCGCACAGCAACGGAGACCCAACGCAGCAACGGAGACCCAACGCAGTAAATATTTATAAATTTATTTATAAATAAATAAATAAACAATTAAAAGAAAAAGACACATGATGTGGATCCTAAATCTAGTCTATGTGTGAAAATTTGAAAGACTACAGAGAGAAGCCTTCAAGGAAGTGTATGAGGAAAAGCTGACAACAAACACCTTAGTCATGGTGGAGAAGGAAAGGGCTGGAAAACATACAACCCATCTTCAAATTCGTGAAAGTTAATGACAAGAGGGTAAGTTGTTCAGCCAAGACAGAAGTACATGTCAAAGAATGTATCTGATAAGTTCAGTTAAATGATGAAATAAGTGGTTTATCTTGCCCCAATTAGATTACTTTACCACTGATCCAATATTTTATCCATGGACGAAAACAAATGAAGTTCCTTATATCAGGTATGAGGGAAGGGGGAGTGAGTACCAACTGGCATTCTATCAGGGTAGTTATTGGGTGATTGTCTGCTGAGTCTGAGAGGAAGTTAACCAATTCCGAGTCTTACCATGAGAGAGGAATTGAGCTAAGAAAAATGTTCAAGTATGTATGCATGTATGCATAATTTCACGTACTACTGGACAGATATGGACTCAATCCCATAGGTCATAGTAAACCATATTTTTGAATGATACATGATAATGATAAATATTTAGTTTATGAAAATATCATCTCAAAACTATTTTAGGGCAAAGAGTTTGCTTTGAGGGAGCATGAGACTCTGTCTTGGGATCATATGCTCTTCTACTAAAAGAGACCCAATTTAAAAAAAAAACAAACAACAAAAAAAGAATTTATCTAATAACAAAAGGGTTGGTGGGATTTTAAGGGTTTACTTGAGCGGAAGTATATGAACACTTACCGTATTCCTTCTACAAGCATTTATACCTATTATCTCAACCAATCCTCCTGACTATTTAGCAGTAAATATTGCTAATTTTTTTAACAAAAATTTAAAAATTAGAATGATTGTAGACATACACAAAGTTATAAAGGTAGAACAGAGAGTTCTGTGTGCCATCACCCGTTTCCCCTGTTGTTCACATCTTACGTTAGTTTGGTTTGTTCGTCCCAGTTACAAATATTGGTGCATTGCTCTCAACCACACACCAGACATTTTTCAGATGCCGCCTGTATTCCACTACTGTGCTTTTCTTTTCCAGAGTCCAATCCAGGATCCAGATTATCTTCGGCTTTCCTGCCACCCTCTCTTCTGGTCTGTGATGATATCTCTGGCCTCCCTTGTGTTTCATGACCTTGACAGTTTTGAGGATCACTGATGAGCTATTTCATAGGGTGGAAATTGCTATACTAATAGAAATATATTGACTGCAACGTTTTCATCAAAGATAGGAATTTCAGCTGAAAAGAGGTTTCACTACTGTAGAAAGGAAATTGAAAGTCCTCAGTCCCAAACAGAGGAGTTAACCAGAATTAACATCCGCTAACTTTTTCTCATATAACCTTACAGAACTTTACTATAGATATAATAGTCTACATCTGACCTTTAGAAACAGTGCATGCAGCTGGAACTTCCCTGGTGGTCCAGTGGTTAAGACTCTGTGCTTCCACTGCAGGGGGTGCAGGTTTGATTCCTGGTCGGGGAACTAAGATCCTGCATGGTGTGGCCACTAAAAAAATAACTAGATAGATAGTTAATAAAATAAAAAATAGTGCAGCAATATACAAATATTGAGTCATTATGTTTTATCCCTGAAGCTAATATAATGTTATATGTTAATTATACTTCCATTAAAAAATTGTAAAAATGGAAAAGAAAAGAGGTATCACTGATAACTTTTGCCAGCAACAACATTTAAAACTAAGAATGAACTGTTTTGTAGCAATGCCTGGGCTCCTTGAATTCTGGGAATTCTCCCTCTGTGATTTTTTTCACTGCTAGTAAAGGCTCCCTTCCAACAAAAAGAAAAAAGCCTCGGTTTAGACAGGTATACCCAATCCCATGGCCTTTCAGCCCCTGGGAGATTTGCTGAGGATAACTAACCTTCTAAGTGACTTCTTAAGGATCACTAACACTTGTATTCACTAACTTAACATAGTGCATTATTCAGTTTATTAAGCGTTCTAATTCTATATTCTGCTAAAATGCCTGGTGTCAAGCAAAGCTCCATATATTCTATACGATTAGGTTTGGCTGCAAGTAAAAAGGCCTGAAAACAAATTGGCCTGCAAATACAGAGACTTGAAGAAGGAAAATGTTTATTCTTTTCTCACCTGGGAACAGTGCATAGTAGGCAATCTAGACCTGGAATAGAAGCTACAGAAATTACCTATTTAGGGACTTCAGCTCCTTCTGGCTCACTGTTCTGTCATCCCCAGGGTGTGGCCACATCCTCAGGATCCAGAGGGGCGGATAAAACTCTGGTCATCACCTCCACATTCCATGTAATAGGTTTTGGAGCAAGAAGACGGTGTGTCTTCTCTCTCATAAGAAGACTTTCTGGAAGTACAGGATGTTGCTGCCTCTTTATAGCCCCTTACCCCAAACCTAGTCACATGGGCACTCCCCAGCACAAAGGAGGCTGGGGTGTATGATTTTCATGGTGGGGGTCTTGTGCCTGGCAAAAGGGAATATCTCTCACCAAAGATGAAGATGAGACTGGAAACTGGGAGATAAATAGTTGTCGCTACCACACTTGGCAACGCTATTCAACCCCTCATGCACATATAGACGCAGATGACTGGTTTTACTAAGAGTTCTCAGTGCGCCATCCATGTTGGGTCTTTGGACTCAACATTGCTTTGGACCTCTCGATTTTTGCATAAACAGTGTTATGGACCTGTAGTTTTCCAATAACTAGATGATGGGAACATATCTGGGTTGCAGTGAAATCCTAAAGAAAATGTATTTGCTGTCTTTGTAGTGTGTCCTCAGAACGCGAGATGGCTTTCTTTCTCCCTGCAAAAAGGAGCTCTGGTAGGAGAACTGGGGAGCCTTGCTCCAGAGCACATCCTCTTCCAAGAAGTAGCAAGTAAGGTGGTTCTGACAGATCCAGGGTTGGCTGCTCAACAGAGTGGTTAAGTATGAGGCTAGAGCCGTTAGTAGGACAGGATCAGGCAGTTCGGGGGACCATGGTGTTACTTAAAAGTTAATGGGGTGAAGGACTTAAGCAGAAGCGTGACAGGATTACTTGTGCAACGACAAGGTAGTTGCTCTTGCCAGAAACCTATTTTTTGTGGAATATGTCGTGATGGTAGCATGAACATTACAGTTTCTATAATTTCCTATGTCACTTTGTAAAAATGGGTCCCCCGGATGACTGGGAGCAGATATTAGGGACATTTTCCAAGAAACTGAGTTTTTGTAAAATTTTTATTGGAGTATAGTTGATTAAAAAATGTTGCGTTAGTTTCAGGTGTACAGCAAAGTGATTCAGTTATACGTATACATGTATCTACTCTTTTTCAAATTCTTTTCCCATTTAGGTTGTTACATAATATTGAGCAGAGTTCCCTGTGCTATAGAGTAGGTCCTTATTAGTTATCTATTGATATTTTGTATATAGTAGTATGTATATGTTAATCACAACCTCCAAGTTTCTCTCTCCCCCGCCCCCAGTAACCATAAGTTTGTTTCCTACATCTGTGACTCTTATCTCTCTTTTGTTAAGTTTACAGACTACTGCTGGGGCCTTTCTGATCAAGTGGCATGGAGCCCTTTTGTTGTTTCTTTGTTTTGCTTTTTTGTTGTTTGTTTTCACTACAAAAGGGGTGAATAATTATTCCTGAGAATTTGGAAAGCACAGCAAAGCAAATAAACCTCCCTAAACTATTCTAGTCATCAGTGAATATTGTTCATTTAAGCGTGTGATATTCCAGTTCTTTATTAATGCATATAGGCTGCAAAGTTTTGCAGGATAACATGCTGGAATACCTTCCAAAGTCTATTTTTAGATCATGGAGTCTTTAGTAGAAGAGAAGGATTCAGTAGTTCTCGTCTGGCAGCTGAAAATCCTGGGGAGCCATGGATTACTCTATAAGGGTCTTCAAATCCACACGCTTATCAAACATTGTCTGTAGATTGAACAACTTAGTATGCTACACACACGTTCAACCATTGGGTAAACATACAAATATGCTATTCATTGAGATTAATACATGCAAATGCATTCACAAGCCCCACCGAATTTAGAGTAGCTTGTTGCCATTAGTTATTTCTTTCAGTCAATGAATATTAAATAACTTCAACGGTTTTATGGGTCACAGATGTGCTGATGTTCCAAAGGGGTTCTTGTGCTTATAAGGTGAAAACAAAAATGCGATGAGGGAAGGAGTGCAGAGTCATTGCTGTTTCCACCATGTCATACTTCAGCCCACACTGGTCACATGTGCCCAGGACACCTCTTTTGCCTTTGATTTTCCCATTTAGATCCTTTCATAAGAAGGAGCAAATTGCTCACATTGTTGGGTGATCCTTCTTCCACAGTTGGATTAACTTTAAGCGGCTTAGCTAAATCCAGAAAATGAAAGATTTGATTATCAAAGCAAAAATATCGTATAAATATACCATTACTAGGAGAGTGGAAAGCAACAATCCACATAAAGCATTCAGTGTGGTATTGGGAGAATAGCAAGCTGCACTTGAGGTGAGGTGAGGTAAGGATGCTGGGTGGGAGGTGGGCTAGTTACTCACTGTCCAGAAGGTCCACTCACCCAGCCTCATAGCACTTGAGATTCCAATTCTAGCCTCAGCTTCTGTCGATGTTGCCATGTGAAACAAACCTTAGCGATCACTCCTGAATTGTCCAAACAAAGGTGTGTTGTGGTGGTGAGCCATCATTTCTGCACATATGTCAAATCAAAAAAAAAAAAAGTCAAAGTGTTCATAGGTTGCTTTCATTTTTTTCCTAGAAGTCATAACTTTAAAAAAAAAAACCAAAAAAAGAATGTGAATTGTCTAAAACTGAGCTAATACTGTCTTTTATTTCTCTTAGGCTAAGGTTTTCATTTCAAGCAGTAGCTGCAGTGCTGTGTCTTTAGATGTACCTGTGTGAGATGAAAGCCCATCTATGTGGAAGGGGGCTTGTGGAATTTGTAGATGGGGAGAAAAACTTGGCACCAGATTGGCACCAGGTTTGAGCCAGAGTACAATGAAAGTCTCCTTCTGTTAAGGTTTTTCTCAGATGCCTGGGGTGGTTTTGAGGGGCAGTCTTAGGAAATGGGGTAGCTCCATGGGGTGGGGTGGATACTCGGACCTACTAGTGAGTGCTTGCCTGTCCCATACCTAATTCCAGGCTGTAACACAGCAGAGAGAAGAACCCAGTTGTCCTGGTCTCCCAGTGTGGGGTGGGTGGAAGCAGCACCCTCAGTCTTTCTTCCTGGTTTGCGTCTCTCTGGCTGCTCTTCCTTCTGTGGTGTCATAGGCCCTGTGACGTCTTGGCCACCATCTCCCTGAGAATGTCCCCATCCCTGTTTCAGTCCTTGGATAGCATCCTTCTCAACCTTCTTAGTGAAGAGTCACCAGGTCTGACACCTGGGTGTCAGCCTAGACCAAGACCTAGACCTAGACCATCGTCACTCCTCGCTATTTGTAGGAGACCATGTGCTCAAATACAATTTAAAATGGATTCAGAGTAGTTTATATAGGCTCTTGTGTTGATGTCCCATGACTTGAAATAATTGGAAACATCCTGGGATTTCCCAAGCAGAAAGGACAAGAATCCTCCTCTCATCATTTTCTAGCTTGGATGTATGTTCTGTGTCCTGTAGTACGATGCCTTCCCTGTGGAGTGCTTTCCCACCTGATTTCAGATATAAAGGTGGATGAACTCTGCTAGTGCCAGAGGCGTTTTCTAAACACAGCCACGTGACTTGGTGAGTGACACTCACCCTTCTCCACTTTACTCTTCTGAATTCCTTGTTCCTGGGTTGTGTACCACATCAGAAAGCGAAACAGGCTTCAGGAGACCCAGTCTCATCCCCTGACCTTCTGTAGATGGTACATAACAAGTCATAATAAATAACAAAGAAATAAATAGATCTGCTGATGAGGGGGTTCTGAACTAAGTCAACTCCATGATTTGAGAGAAGTCATGTAAACCACTCGAACTTTTAGAGCAAGCATACTCTGCATTTTACAGGAGAGGTTACGTTGAGTTAGTTTTTGAATTAATGGCGGAGCACCGTCAGAAATGTGGCTATGACGTTTACCATATCCCAAAGTTAATTGATGGAGATTTTTCTGAAGTCCGTGGGACGTTCAATATCTCCAATTCAACAGGTTAATTATGCACATTTGGTCAATATATGTTGTCATGCTGTCACAGGAAAAAAGCAAACACACGTACTAATGAATGAAAAATATTAAGCTGGAATTAAATGGCCCAAAATAAAATGTAAGCTCTTGACTAATGTAGCTATAGATCAAAAGAAGAAAAGTAAAATATGGGATTATGCAAATTACAGCACTTGGCTTCTATTTCTGTTTTCTCATAAAAAAAGAACGAAGGATGCTCTTTAAAATTTCCAAATGAATGGTATATTTTAAAACAAGTTTTCTCAAAGAATAAAAACATGCTCTCAGCTGACAGACTGGCGGGGCTGTGAGTCTGGCTGGGGCCCTCAGCCCTGGGTCTTTGCAGTGGCTCTGGGTACCACATCCCCCTTCTTTCAGCACTTGCCATCGTCAACCAGATACACAATCTGCCAACTACCCACTGCCTTCCTGGCGCTCCAGAGAGAGAGATGGTCAGAAAAGCAGCTAGTGGCATGGAAACAATTAATTCTCAACTTCTTTGTTTGCCTAGAATATTCCAAGCTGTTGTGAAAAAGCCCCAGTGAGGGTTGTTTCCATTTTTGCCAAACAGAAATGAAACCGGAGGTTTGGTAATGATAAGGATAAAAATAAAGTTAAATGGAATAGTTTTCCTTACCTTGTTGAATGTATATGTATATATATTGTATGTACATATCTATAGGTACTGAGATTGACGATTAATAATTATATACAAAGCATACACGAAAGTTGTTTTAATTTTTCTGCATTTAAATTCAAAAACATAATTTATATTTTAAAAGATAGAGTGATATAAAATGCTTTCATGGTTGTTTCTGAGGAAAGGCTAAGCTCTTACTCTTAAGTGTTCCCCTTCTCATTTTCATGGTGAACATGTCACTTTTACGAAATAATGGTGGTGACTGGCTAGGCAAAATGTAGCAACCCTATGTCAGTCCTTGGTCTGCTTCTTTTCCAAATTGTACACTGCTGTGAACAGTGGGCTAGAAGCGTGGTTTTGGAAGGTGGCGGTCTAGGCTTCATTGTAGGCACTGCCCTGGATTCACATGTAGAACGGAAATGTTTGCCACTCAGAATCACGGTATAAAGTAGGAGCTGGGTAAGGTGTCGGAGTAGACTAGGAATGACACTAGCCTAGGGGTCAGGGAGCACGGGTTCTCATTCTTCCTCCGTCACTGATTGGTCATGAGAAAAATGTAAAAAAATTTTCCTTATCTCCCCATTAGAAACAAAGTGAAAGCTAGAATTCCTCTTCCATAAATATTTGGGTGGACTTTCTGTTGACAACGTGTCTGCTGGCCTATAACACGTCCAAATAGATTTGATGAGAAAAGAGTTTAATGAATATGGGATAACATTGGATTCTTGGCCTTGGGTAGCCAAAATCTGGACCACTAGAACCATTCATTGGCATATTCATTCAGTCATCAAACATCTGAACAGGAAGGCACAGAGTCCTCAAGGATGGACATTCTGTGGTATTGTAGGTTTTTGTAGGAGAGATGATGGCAGGTGGTGGCCTTGGTGAGATCACAACAGCCAGCGTGACTTTTCTAATGAATAAATCAGACCATCTTGCTTCTCTGTAAAATCCTCCAATGGCTTTTTATCGTGCTTAAGATAAACCCCAGCCCCCTCCATGTTCTGTGAGGACATCCGTGGTCTGGCCCCTCCTGACCTCCCTAAACCTCTCACTACCACCCTGTCCCTGCCCACCTGGCTTCGGCCACACTGGGCTTCTCACTCTTCTCAAAGAAGCTGAGGGTGTCTCAGGGTCTTAGCACATGCTGTTCCTTCTGCCTGGAACACTGTTCCCCCCACCAGTTTCATAAATGATTTCTCTGCTCAAAAGTTACCTCCTTGGAGAGGCTTCTACCAACTCTTCTATCTGAAATAGCACCCCAGAACACTTCTTTTATTCTGCTTTATTATTTTATGGAAGAAATGTCAAATATGCTTAAATAGTCCATTTTTTTAAATTGAGAAGGGGATGCACAGAGCTTTAGTATTAACTGAAATTGATGGGGGAGCCTTAGGTTGTTTCCATAGGAATCTGAATCTCCTGGTTCTTGCCATTTCAATTTTTTTTCTTCTTATATGAGTCCAAAGGTATCAATAACTTGTGGCTATTGTCCCAAAGTTTCAAGAACTTTCCCGGTAAAAATATTCATGGAGAAAAAAATGACATGCATAAATGCTCTTTTTGAAGTTTCTATGTTTAGGAATCCTGCTAAGTTGCATTTTGAAATGTATGTCTTCTTAATTTAGGGAATGCTATGTCTTTATTTCTCAAATAAATAAAAAGAAGTTCTGATGGGAATTTCTCCTGGACGAGGTCTAATGCCGTGGGCAGAGATTGTAAATTTCCCAATGGGTCTGGGACGTAGGATTTTACATTTTATCCGTTTGCTGGAAGGTTATCCCAGAAATGTCACACACACATAAGGTACTTCTATAGTTTCCTTAAGCCTCTCTCACCCCAACTCACAAAAGCGCAGTTTCTACTCCACAGCTCAGAGCTGTTCAAACAATTGACCTTCTACACCTTCAAAGTGAATGCCTGCCTAAAGCCTATGGGTAATATGCAAACATCCTTTGGACTTTGCGTTTGGTAGAGGAAACTATAGCCGGCTTCTCCCTCTTGGTCTCCAAGAACTTTTATTTCACTGTGATCAAAAGAATCAAAGTACGTTCCAGCCCAGAGAGAGAACCTATTTTTGCATATCTCAAAACACAGATTTCCAACAATTTCAGACAAGTATCCTAATCTAGAAAGATGACTTTACCTTTCCTACTGCATTATTAATCATCGCGTTTTCTTTTGGAAGCTAAAACCCAGAGGTATCATTGGACAGATAAGAGAAAATCTGTTCTTTTGTTCTCTCAGAAATGTGTTTTTGTCACTTACATGCTACACAAGACAATTGAAATACTGTGGTCTAGATCAGGCTTTAAAAAAAATAGCTTTTAAGGGAGTGAGAAAGTAGGGAAAGATTGGAAGGTGAGATATTAATATATAGTTTCTGTTCTCGTTGGCATTTACTTGTTCTTTTTATTGTTCTTTTGTGTTTATGGAAGAAGTTCTTTTCGACAGGTAATCTGAGATCACAGTAAATTGTGTGAACAAACATAATTATAGGTGTTGATTTTATGGTTAAAAACATGTAATATTGAATATGTAGTTATAACAGGGAAAGCAATTTGAAAACGAAGGCTGAATTAAATGTACTTATGAGAACATGGTAGCGCGTGAAATCTCTCTTCCTTACAATCTAATATGCAAGAATAGATGTAAACCGCATCAATTCCACTCAGCAAGAGATGATATTCCATAATGTTGATGAACCCAAGATTATGAATTGGCAGATATGGGTCAAAATCGAGGCTGTGCCACTGACTCAAGCAAGCTTTTCTGAGCTTTCATTCCTTCATGTACGAAAGGGAAGACGGTGGTTCCCACCTCTCTGGGTAGCTCTGAGGGTGGGATAGGATGATGCAATGTGTATAGAGCATCTGGTCCAAAGCAAGGGCTAAATAACTGTCAGCCACCACAATTATAACCATCACTGTCATCACTACATTAGCATTAATGTCAGTCACCGTCTGATGCTAGAGTAGAAACCAGATGGCTGACCGACCTGGTATAAGCAAAAGTATTTCTGAAATGGGCAAAGGCTCCTGAAAAATGTAAACAAAACGATTCGTTTCATAAACCAGTCTGTGCAGTGTGTTTACGAGAGTTAGCAGTTAACCACACCCATTTTACGCCATAGCCAAGTTATACAGTTAATACCGAATCCCTTCTCACTCGGGACTTGGCAAAAGTTTTGTAACCACTCCCGCCTCTTTGTTCAAGCCATTTATTTTATGTTCATTTTGTTTTTCTCACATGCTACCTAGAATTTAGATCCCTCTGCACATGACCTGTATCCAGGTATCACCACCTTTCCCTTGCAGACTCTAAATGTATTCTCTTCTCCTTTGCTCCCCTCGCAGTGTATACACACATGTCACCTGCAGAAGAGAACTTCTTTGGTTGCTCTCTCGTCACCTGGTTTTCTGCACGACTAAATTTCCTTTTGCTTTTTTTTCCTGGTGCTGAGGAAGAGCTATTTATTCTCCCCCAGGAAGTCCTGTCCTTGAGATTGGGAAAATACGCTTCCTGGCCGAGCACCTCTGGAAAGACAGTCCCCAGCCTGGAGAAGAAGCAGACACCCCCTTTGGTGGTGGCGTCGTTCACTCTAAAGCACCCCTGGGCCCGTGCACTGCCCCCACTCAGGACACTCACACTGGGGGCATCGTGGGTCTCCCTTTCCTTTGCAGTTGCACGTGGTGTCCACCCACAGAATGTCAGCATCAAAAGCTTGCTGTTTTTACTCCTTCTACATCAGTTATTTCCTATTTCCCTTTTCCATTGTGTTTACCCCAAACAATGCAAAATCTGAGATTTCCTAATTGACACCCTATGTTTCTCTGCCCAGGCGTTCTGCAGCATGTACGAAGAGCGGCACACTAAAACAGTTCTGGCTGCATTTTTTTGTTTATACCGGTTCAACCTGGGCAACTCAGTTCGGGAGATCTTTTATATTCTCGTCATGCTTAGTTCCTAGGCGTGCTGAGGAGTCAGCTGCACCTTTGGGAAATGGGGGGAGGTTTGGAAAGATCAAGTTCTGGGAAAGGGAAACTCCAGGAGGCTCTGAGGCTTCTCTTGGCCCATCCAGGAAGGGGACAGCAGTTCAGCCCACACGTATAATAGGGGCATGGCAGACACTGGCTTGACACAGGGTGGCATTAGCATCACAGCTATCTCGTCTGTTGGGTAAGTTGCAACACAAGCAGCAGCTGGACTCTCTAACCACTGGCAAAGCCAGATTTGGGCACTTCCAGCACCTCAGTTCTTGGGGACCCAGCAGAAGCTCTAGCAAGATCCAGAAACATGAAGAAGGGGAGTGACAAGAGTATTCCGGGGGTTGGATCCCCAAGGAGCCAGGGAGGTTCCCGGCAGGGCTCCCCCCAGGGTTTGTAGAACGCAGATCAGGAATGAAATCGCAGCCTTTTTCGAAGGTCTGGTCCAACGTGCACGGGCTGTGGCTGTGTGGACTCATGGGTGCCAGAGGTTTCTGCCTGTTGAAGCAGTGAATGCATCCCAGACTACATTCATAAAATCCTGCCTACTCCAAGCCGGTTGCTTCTATCACCCTGTCCAGCCCAGTGGTCACCAGTTCTTCTGGGCCAAGAGAGAAGCCACTCAGCCTTCTACTTTGTATCCTACTGCTTATTTTATAGAGTTGGGTTGCTCACTTTTCCTAAAATACCTGCAACAGAGTTTCTGGGGAATAAACCTCTGTTCTCACCTTATGACACTTTGCCGGACAAATCTTGGTGCCAGCTCTTTGGGCTGTTTTCTGAGTGTCAGGCATGGTGAAGTCTGACAGAGGCTGACCCTCTGCCCACATGGCTTGCTCCTCTCAGTATTTTCTCAGGATCCTTCTAGCCGAAGCGCCTGCCGTGGCCTTGTCCCATTTCTGCTGGTGAATCAGCCAATTTAGACAGTTTGCCTAAGTTATTCAGAGGGGTCACGGCTGGATGAACAATTCCCTTGGGAGCTCCCGCCACCCTTCTAAAAAAGAAAGTTGGGAAAGTTCCAGCCCTCTTTGTGAAGGCTTTGCATTTTCTGATAGTGGCCAAGGAACCAAAGGTGAAAGCAGATAGCTTGGAACTGGTCAGTGGAGCTGGTTCCCGCGGCCTCAAGTCAGAGAATCATTCTACGTGCCCTTTAAAAAACCAGGCAGTGGGCTTCCCTGGTGGCGCAGTGGTTGAGAATCCGCCTGCCGATGCAGCGGACACAGGTTCGAGCCCTGATCTGGGAGGATCCCACATGCCCCGGAGCAACTAGGCCCGTGAGCCATGGCCGCTGAGCCTGTGCGTCCGGAGCCTATGCTCCGCAACAGGAGAGGCCGCAATGGTGAGAGGCCCGTACATCGCGATGAAGAGTGGCCCCCGCGCCCTGCAACTAGAGAAAGCCCTCGCACAGAAACGAAGACCCAGAACAGCCAAAAATAAATTAAAAAAAAAAAAAAAAAGACCAGGCAGTGTCAGGAATTGTGTGAGTTGGTAGGAAAATCTTGATGGTGTCCTGGCCTTGAGCAGGATGTGTGCTGCATCCGTGTTGACAGTTTTCTGTCTCTTTTCTGACAATTTCCAGTCCTTTGCTCCAGCTTTCTTACTGACTTTCTATAAACATATTTAGTTCAGAATGAACTCGATATTCATGTGGAATTCAGAACTCTGATTTTCCCTGTCAGCAGCTCTCCATTCCCCACACTGGAATATTTACAGTGGCTCAAATGTACTCTTTTGCCTTCTTGACTTTGCTGGAGTGTGTGTGTGTGTGTGTGTGTGTGTGTGTGTGTGTGCGTGCGTGTGTGTGCTTCCTAAAATGATTCCTCTCCTGAGTCTCTGCTTGTCAAAGGGCTTCTCAACTTACTAGCCTGTGTCCGTGGACAAATCGTTAAGCTTCTCTGAACCTTAGTTTCTTTATCTGTAGAAGGAGGATAAACAATTAACAATGGTGACGATGGGCTTGGTAACGCTGCACTAATAAATGATCCCCAGATCTCAGTGGCTTAAAAGGACAAAAGTTGGGGACTTCCCTGGCAGGCCAGTGGTTAGGACTCTCAGCTTTCACTGCCGGGGGCGCAGGTTCAATCCCTGGTCAGGGAACTAAGATCCCACAAGCCACGTGGAGCAGCAAAAAAATAAATAAATAAGAAGGACAAAAGTTTATTTCTCATTCATGCTATGTGTCCAGTATGTATCAGTGACAGGATCTGCTTTTCCCAGTTACTTATTGACCCAGGAAGATAGAGGAGGGGATTAAAAGGGTCCTTAATTCTCACTGAAGTTCTGCTCAGAATTCATTCACCAAAGTGATCACATGGCCACAACTAACTGCAAAGAGGGTGGGGACGTGTAGCCCTCCCCCTTCCTCAAGGAGTGCTGACGATTTTCTGAAGCACTGTGATGACAGCACACCTCCATCAAGGTACATGGTAAACCCTAGAATATCATATAGCTGTCAGGTGGAGTCACTATAATTCCTTTTTGCAAGGGCCAGCGTCAATCTGGAGATGAGAGACAGAGCACACACGCACACACACACACACACACACACAGACAGAGAGAGAGAGACAAAGAAGTAGCTAGCATGAATTCTACGCCAGTCCAAATACTACCTTAACCAGTCACTAACTCTGTGATCTTGGGCAAATTAACGTCTCCGAGCGTCAATTTCTTCACCTGGAAAATGGGGACAGCAATTGTAAATTCCTCTAGAGGTGATTATGCATGTTAAATGTTAGCGATTGTGAAATTATCAGATGGAGTACCTGGTGCCATATATGTATTTATTAAATGGAATACAACTGGCTTTTTTCTTTTAATATTAAGATGTGGTAGACTTTATATATATATACATATATATATATTTCTGTGTGTATGTTTGTGCATATATGTGTGTGTATTCATCTTGTTTTTAAAAATAGCTACATACTATTCTGGTTTGGGGCCATATCTTAATTGCCATTCAATTGATTAAAACTTCCTGTAGTTCAATTCAAGAAGACCATGGTTTCACGCGTCTCCATTCATTGACCTGTTTCCTGCCTTACCCGCCTCAGATGTAGAGTCTAAAGACTGTGTCGTCTAATGCCATTTGGTGGGGAAGTATGTCCAGATTTACTGATAATTTAGTCCATTCTCTCTGTTACGACATCTTTATCTTGTGGCAAACATTCTCTTATGGTTGTATTGCCAAAGCTTCCCCTGAATAGAAAGTACCATGTTCTTAGGTTTGGCCCCAAATGGTCACTTTCCCATTAATGGACTCAGCTGTGGTGTAGGAGCCACACAGACTCTACCCCTTGCTCTCACCAGGTGAACGCCACGCTTGACCCCTTCGCTGTTCCCTGCAAAGCCTGGACCTGATTTGGGTGCCATAACATTTGCCGAATGATACAGCTGTGACTTCTTAATGCTCCCTGTTCCTCAGGGTCACTTCACCTGCTTCTTTTAACTTTCAATTTGAAGACCAATCTCGTTATCCTGTTTCCATTTCACTCAGGCATAGCCTTTTTCTCTCCTGCCTCCCCCATCTCCCCGACTTATATTTCTTGTTTTATGTGCTTTATAGCTTCTCCTGTATACACCAATATCATAAGCAAAAGTAAATCTTTTAGCTCAGAAAAAAACGATCAGCTGTACATCCCAGGCAGGATGGTCACTTGTTGAGCTTTCAGGGGAGCAGACTCTGGAAATGGGACTCTATACCCAAGAGGTTTATTAAGAAGTACCTTTGGGCTCAACATTTGTGGGTGAGATGGGATGGGCTGGAGAGAGGAAGAAGTTTAACTGTGATGCAGGCCCTGCAGCAGCCTCAGCCAGCCCCATAGCTGCTCAGAGCTGTCCCAGATCGGGCCACCGTGGCCAGGATTTTCTCTCCTACATTGGTCAGTCATTGGATGTAGGCTCTTCCTGGGAGGCAAAGTCACTCTGCCATGGATACAGTCCCCAAAGGGGAACCTGTCCCTTGGCATCCCAGTAGCTGGGACAAGCCCTCCACTGCAGGGCCGTGTGGGTGGCACATCACAGGGTCCACTGCAGAGCAGGACAGCACATTGGGAACCAGAGTCCAGTCCCTTCCTCCTACATAAGCTCAGAGAGAAGAGGACATTCCCCGCCCTCTCCTGCCATCCTACCTGTGTGGGTGATAGCAGGGTTAAAGGTCTTTCGTACAGTTCTTACTTATTTCTGCTTTTGCGGTCCTTGCCATAATCTTTTCAGAATACTTTCTTTTTGTTGCTATGACAATCCGTGCATCTTCTGTATTACAATTGCTCTCAATATGGTCTCAGCATCCCTTTTCCTCTAGCTCTGAGGGGATAAGATGAGTCCAAACATGAGCTTGTTTAATAAAATTTGGGCCACCCTGTGTGACACCTTTTCCCTTTTCTTTGAAGAAGTTGCTTTTGGAGTGGGCGTTCCCCCTGCCTTTCTTCTGTCATCCCACAGATCATCTCCATCCTTCCCACTCAATATTGCCTGGCAGCAAGGGGGACGGGAATAGCACGGAGAATGGGAACCCACAGAAGAGCTGCAGCCTCCTCCCCCTTGTATACTTGCGAGCTGAGCTGCTAACAAGTGGCAGAATTGATTCACTTGAATTTCATCTTCTTTCATTTCCTCTGCCTTCCCTCTGGTGCTGGTGATAATAAAGAGTGAAAAATTACCTGGGACCCAGGAGGTAGATGAAAGAGAACCGGGGTTGAGAGAATCCAGAGCCTGACTAATCAAACATTAGCCCTTGGCTCCTATACCCTCCCACAGGCGTATCACCTTGTGGCCACGGAGCAGAGCCTCCAAACAAGGAGACATTCCCAAAGCCGTCTCGGGAAGGATGCCTGTCAGGGTGTTAACACTATAGAGACACCTCATTGAAGCCTCCATCCTGGTCATTGCAGAAAGAGGCTCAGGTACCCCAGGTCACCTGGGAAGACATAACATGGAAGTTTTGTGATAGATTAAGAGGAAAAAGGTCTTTAAAAATATGTCCACAGGGGCTTCCCTGGTGGCGCAGTGGTTGAGAGTCCGCCTGCTGGTGCAGGGGACACGGGTTCGTGCCCCGGTCTGGGAAGATCCCACATGCTGCGGAGTGGCTGGGCCCGTGAGCCATGGCCGCTGAGCCTGCGCGTCTGGAGCCTGTGCTCCGCAACGGGAGAGGCCACAACAGTGAGAGGCCCGCGTACCGCAAAAAAAAAAATATGTCCACAAACAGACACCCAGGCATCTGCCCTTCTCAAGTCAGCAGATAAGAGTAATTCTCCTCTGCAGAGGATAACAGATATACGTTTTATTTATTTTATTTTTTATTGAAGTATTGTTGATTTACAGTGTTGTGTTAATTACTGCTGTATAGCAAAGGGATTCAGTTATACATATATATATGCACATATATACATTCTTTTTATATATATATTGTTTTCCGTTATGATTTATCACATGATATTGAATATAGTTCTCCGTGCTATACAGTAGGACCTTGTTGTTTATCCATCCTGTATATAATAGTTTGTATCTGCTAATCCCAACCTCCCACCCATCCCTCCCCCACCCCCCTTCCCCTTGGCAACCACCAGTCTGTTCTCTATGTCCATGATTCTATTTCTGTTTTGTAGATAAGTTTATTTGTGTCATATTTTAGACTCCCTATGTAAGTGATATCATATGGTATTTGTCTTGGTCTGACTTACTTCACTTAGTATGATAACCTCTAGGTCCATCCATGTCACTGCAAATGGCATTATTTCATTCTTTTTTATGGCTGAGTAATATTCCATTGTACATATGCACCACATCTTCTTTATCCATTCATCTGTTGATGGACATTTAGGTTGTTTCCACAGATATACATTTTAAATAAAGGATCACAGAAGGAAGGGTGCTTGCTGCTTTATTGTGCTGGGGGAAAAGTCAAGTCTCATCAGGGAATATCTGCCAGCATCAGCAGAGAATAATGACCTTTTCCAAAGCACCCCAATCATCACTGCTTAGAGTAGACTTTTCAATCACTCTCTCCTACCTCTGCCTACAGAAAGGCAAGCACAGCCCCTGCCCTGTATAATTGCTGATCTGCTGGAACACATCTACCTGGATCCCCAAAGGGATAAGAATCTACTACGTGGATATTGGAAGAGTCTGCTCTTACTGTGGTCAAGGCCTTGGTCTCCCCATCACGGGATGAGTGCCATCTGTTTCTGCAGCTGGAGGGCACTCGGTGTCTCAGTCCTGCCAAGGTTGCCTTGATTCCAGGGAATTCCCTGCCGCTGAGCACAGGAGGCCTCGTAGACTCATAGACCCTTCATCTCCCTCAGGGTCACTGATTAGACGAGACACGGCACAGGCAAAGAGGAAAATGCTGCGAATTTAAAGTGAAAAACACAGTTGGTACAGATTCAGTCTCTGTCTGCCACTGCTTCCCCATAAATATTTTACCTTTGTGTTTTGACTATGTGTTTCTGAAACTCGTAGGCTAGGCCAACGTCACAGGCTTGATGACAGTGTGTCTGGAAGACTGGGCCCCACCTCGATGTGTCAAACACAATGAGCCCTCCCAGGGCCCGACCTCCTGCGACTGTGGCCGTGCCTGGTTGTCTGCGTCTTTATTCCTGTCCTGCCCCATGGTTCTTCAGAACCATTTTTTTTTTTTTTTTTTTTTTTAGATTCCATATATATGTGTTAGAGGCTGGTTTTCTTGCATTGGTCGCTGTCTTCTCCCTTTCCTCAGTGTGAAAAGCTACCTGTTTTCATTTTGAGCCCGACTGCAAGAGAAGCAGCTCACACTTAACTGTGCTCTCTCTCTTCCTGCGTTTCCACGTGGGCTGCCATCTAGATGAAAGCGGGGGAAGTCTGCACCCCATCAGGCTCTTCGGTTCTTGGGAAACTTCCGCTTTGTTTTCAGCCATTCAGCCCTTCACTGAGCAAAGAGGTCCTGAGCACCTGCTGTGTCATTGGCCCCAAGACAGTCCTGGGGATGCTCACACCTACCCACGCCTGGGCATTTGCTCTACCCTGTCCACCCTCCCACCTGTTACTTTAGGAATTGCTGAGGTGGAAAGGGTAAAAAGGAAAGAAGTGCATGGTATGTGGAGGAGGTGGGGAGCGGTGTCCCCCTCATGCTTAGATCAACTGTTTCTACGTCAGGGAGTTGGGAGACCAGCCCAGACTCACGTCCCTCCCGTTCTCACATCCCGAGACCCTATGCAAAGCAAAAAGCCGCAGGTGGGGTAAAAAGAACACACTGTCACCTGACCAATCATTATCTCAGCTGAATATGTATAAAACTTGGTTTAATGCACTAGCAGTTTGGTCACAACTCCTGAAACCGTCCTATAGGCAATGAAGTTTGTGACAGCAGCTTAATATCATGACGGTTTACATTGTTTAAATTGTGCAAAGCATTTGAGGAGACAAAATGGGAATTTGTTATCTTTTTCTGGGAGTGGCTTTCTCTTCTCTGCTTGACTTTCTTATCTTCGCCTGGACGGATTCTTACCTTTTTTATTTATGTTACCTGGCTGGTTGGCTCCCCAAGATAGAGTGAATGCTAGGATGGAGAACACAAATTCCGTTTCATTTACATTAGCATCCTATGTCTGAGCGAGGAGATGGGGAAGTCTTACTGCATCTTGCAGACAATTAAATGAGTTTGGAAAGTTTTCATTTGGTTTGTTGTTGACAAAAACTAAGTCCCTGGATGGCTGTTAATTTTTCTGGGTGATTCCCAGAGGAAAACCAAGCCAACACAGGGCCCTGCATTTCCGTATGGAACTTCGGTGAACTACGTAGTATGGAGATCTCAGTTCCGAATTCCGTGTTTTGTTTTGTTGAGTTTGCTTACGTAAAAGGAAGTTTTGGGGAAGAAACCTATGTTTAACTGAGAAGATAAAGGACTCAGGTGGAGAACAGGAAGAGGTAAGAACAATTCTAGACTAGATCCAACCCACTGATCTAAAAAGCACTGCTTCATTAACCCATTAGTGTAATTTCATAAGCAGGAGGCGGCCAGTCTGATGATCTTTCTGTTAGAATTCAATTGTCATCAGTAATATCCAAGCAGGTTCTTTGTATGACTTTACTGACATTGGTTGTTTTTTCCATTCTATCTTCTTCTTTAAGGAGGACTTAAGTTTTTTTAACACAGATTAGCATATTTATTTTAAAAATTTTTAAATTTTATATTGGAGTATAGTTGATTCAAAATGTTGTGTTAGTTTCAGGTGTACAGCAAAGTAATTTAATTATACATATTCGTATATCTATTCTTTTTCAGATTCTTTTCCCACGTAGGTTGTTACGGAGTACTGAGTAGAGTTCCCTGTGCTACACAGTAGAGGACTTACGTTTTTTGAAAAACACGTATTACAGGATAAAATTAATGAGGAAAAGTTACATATGGCATGATTCCCCATGTGATCACTGAGAAGATGAAATTTGAAAGTAGGGTACTTAACGGTATGAAGACTCTAAGTCTGAAATCAAAGGCAAATCACATGAAGATTGAGGATGATTTATACACCACTTGGTTTTTGCTAACAGATTGCAGGGGTAGCAATTCTACCTGGTTCGACAGACAGTCATTCTGGAAAGGAAAAATTATGAGGTTCTAGAAGGAAGGATAATCTGAATGCAAACGAGTTCTCTGTTCACCTTAAACTGAAATCAGGGTTCAGGTGTCAGCCCCAGGTTATCAGCCTGGATTATTCGGTGACAATTTATGTGAAGTCACCAGGTTGGGTGAATGGCCAACGTGAAATCGAAGAAAACAGCCCCTCGGGGTTCTACCTTCAGGTGTCTGTAATGGAGAGCAGGTTTCATTTGATGGGAACCTTTCACAAACAATAGGTGAGAATCTCAGAGTAACTCTATGCAGGCAGTAGCTCCTGAATTAATAAAACATTATTTATTTCAGTTCTGTTTCATCACGACTGTTAAAACATGACATTTACATTCTTCACTGAATCTCTAGGAACTTTGGTTTCCCTGTAGCTGTCTCTCTGATATCTGTCTCTGTGTCTGCATGCTAGTTTCTGAAGCCTGGCAGAACAGGCAAGCGCTAGGATGGCTATAACACAAATGCCCTGAACTACCACACAGGCTCCTTCTCCAAGAGTAGGTTTCAAGCAGAAATCACTCAACAAAGAGAAATAACTACCATCTATTGTGCACTGACTTTGGGCCAGGTACTATTTTGACTGCTTTGCCTAAATAATCTCGATCCACTACAAATAGAAGTAACTATTGCTTTTATCCTCATTTACAAATGAGGAGACTGAGTCAGGCGAAGTCCTGGACAGAACTGGGGTTCCGTCTCAGACAGTCTGACTCCTGAGCCCTTGCTCGTCGCCGTCGGGCTACACACAGAGCACTGACTTCATGCTGGCCACTGAGCCACAGGCACCAGGGATATGGGAGCAAACAGTATTGAGACGTATTGTTCAGATTTGACCCTGGCATTGGATGGATATCTTTCATCTATGTATCGGTTTTCCTGGGCTACTGGGGGGATCCCATTACAATTTGGAACATTACTGATGATCACGGTCAGCAGATAGAATTAAATAACTTGGTTTCTACTGGTAATGTAACTGCTAATGTCCTTCAGCATTGAGCCATCACAACCTTCTTGAATGAGGTTTCTATGAGACTTTAAGAAGTTTACTCTTCTAACAGTTGTTGGTATAAATCTGTTAAACATCCATCAGGCCTTGTGATGATTAACATAAATACGTTAGCTTTTTCAACGGTTAAAATGGTCATGTGTATCAGCTAGCTTTTGCCACATAACGGTGTCCCCGGACTCGGTGGCATTTATCGCTTACAAGTTCACGAGCACCTGGGTGGCCCTCTGGTCTTAGCTGGGTTCGCCCATGAGTCTGTGGTTAGCTGCAGGTCAGGGCGGTGCCTCTGAGGATCTGGCTGGGCTTTCTCACATGCTGGGAGTGTGTCTGGCTCTAGGCTGGGACAGCGGGCCTCTCCTTCACAGAATCACTCATTAGCCAGTAGGCTAGCCAGGGACTGTCCCTACAGTGGCTGGGGAGAGCCCACGAGCAAAGGCCAGAGTGTGTACTGACTCCTGAAAAGGCCTAGGCTTAGAACTGGCATAACGTAACTTCTCCCTCATCTATGGTCAAAGCAAAGCCCAAGGCCAGTCTAGATCCGAGGGGTGGGGAAACAGACCCCACCTCTTGGTGCGAGGAGCCTGCAGGTTACCTGGTGAAAAAGCAGGAACAACACAAGGCAGGGGATCGTGGGAGCCATTTTTGAAAACAACCCACAGCAAAGTAATCGGTTAACTCAGAATTTCCCAAACATACCTGGTCCCCCTGCCAAAGGTCTCCCTTGCCCCATAGTTTTTATAGCATAACCACCCACAGAATATGATATTTGCTAAATTCAGATAATTAAAGAACATTTTCCATGAAAAATGAGTAGTAGTATGCCCATTTTATAGATGGAGAAGCTGAGGTTCAGAGCTAAGTAACATACCCAAAAAATCGTAAAACTAATAAGTAGTAAGTTACTAACATTAATTAGTATCTAATAAGTTGTTGAATGTCAAAGTTTGACAAGCTTAGGTAAGTCTAACTCCAAAGCCCTTTCTTTGAATTACCACTCTACAAGGTTTTCAAGGCCTTTAAAGGTCACGTTATTAATGATCTTTTCAAAAATGAAAGTGGTGCCTGCGGATGAGGAAATAGGAGAGGAGAAAATTCAAACACAATAATAGCCCATTTGTTGCAGTCTATTTACAGGCATGGATGTTTTGATCAAGGGGCATTTCTTTCATTAAACAAAATGATCCTTTGTGATAGCTATGGATTATTAATTTTTTCATCTCTTCCTGCAATAAATATTTGGTGGTGGTGGATGTTTCTCTATGGTAATATTATTTGGCTTGAGAAGGATCAAGTGCAAATAGAATTCTCATTTGCAAAACTTGTCACCTATATTCCTTCAGAATATTTGGGGAAAGTAAGAGTAATAGCAGCAGTAGAGGTAGTATTAAGTGTTCTTTAATTAGATCTGAATTTACGAATTATCATATTCTGTGGGTGGTTATACTATAAAAACTACGGGACATGGGAGACCTTTGGCAGGGTGACCCGGTATGTTTGGGAAATTCTGAGTTAACAGGTTACTTTGCTGTAATTTCTCAGAATCTTACGTAGGCTGATGACCATTGTAATTCGCAATGAGTCCATTTCTCAGACTTCCATAACTGCAGAATATTCATTTATTTGGTGCCACTCACAGATGCCTAGTATTCCATAGAACTCTTGGGAAATCTGACCTTGATTCTGATCCCTTTGAAGGTATGTTTGGAGTCAATAGTATTTTGTCAAGCATCTGCTGTGAGAGAGGCACTATTAGAACCACATCAGAAACCCGTGAAATAGGTATTATTCTTATTGATAGTTGAGGAAACTGGGACTCCAAGCAGTTACTCTGTTTGCTCAAGATCCCCCATCTGGTACCAAAACTGAAAGTTGACCCTGGTTTTATCTAACTTCAGGCCTAGGGTATGTCCTATAGCCTTTGCTGAGATTCAGAAAGTTTAAGTGACTTTTTAGGATGACTCAGCTGGTCAGAAGAGACACCATGTCTTACATACTTTTGTAGTCCCTGTAGCTCCTAAGAGAAAATAGCTTATCAGTCAGTACCTACAGGCCAATCCCTTTTTTCATTACCTAGTTATTATTATCCTCATGCTCATGGCAAAAATTGCAATAGTAGAGAAGAGAATAAGATAAAAAGTAAAAATTCTCCATACCATCAGCTCCAGAACCATACTCTAAAGATAAGACTATTATCCATTTTGTATATGTTCTTCCATAACATTTTAATTATACGTGTGTGTGTGTGTGTGCATTCTTCTGTTTTGTTTTACACAGATGAGATCATAATATGTACATCTTTCACTTAATATATCTTTGAAACCTTTTATTAAAATATAATTGATGGGGGCTTCCCTGGTGGCACAGTGGTTAAGAATCCACCTGCCAATGGAGGGGACACGGGTTCGATCCCTGGTCCGGGAAGATCCCACATGCCGTGGAGCAACTAAAAGCCCCTGCACCACGACTACTGAGCCTGTGCTCTAGAGCCTGTGAGCCACAACTACTGAGCCCAAGTGCTACAACTGCTGAAGCCCGCGTGCCTAGAGCCCGAGCTCCTCAACAAGAGAAGCCACTGCAATGAGAAGCCCACACACCACAAAGAAGAGTAGCCCTGGCTCGCTGCAACTAGAGAAAGCCTGCACACAGCAACGACGACCCAGCACAGCCAAAAATAAATAAATTAATTTAAAAAATATATACGTGGGCTTCCCTGGTGGCACAGTGGTTGAGAATCTGCCTGCCAATGCAGGGGACACGGGTTCGAGCCCTGGTCTGGGAGGATCCCACATGCCGCGGAGCAACTAGCCCCGTGAGCCACAATTACTGAGCCTGCGCGTCTGGAGCCTGTGCTCCACAACAAGAGAGGCCGCGATAGTGAGAGGTCGGTGCACCGCGATGAAGAGTGGCCCCCGCTTGCCGCAACTAGAGAAAGCCCTCGCACAGAAACGAAGAGCCAACACAGCCATAAATAAATAAATAAAATTAAAAAATATATATATATATGTAAGTGATGTGTAACATTATTTCAGGTATACAACATTGATTTGATAGTTGTATATATTGCAAAAAATTGTTACAAGTCTAGTTAACATCCATCATCATGTATAGTTACAACTAGTTGATTTACAGTATTACATTAGTTTCAGATATATAATGTAGTGATTCTATATTATAATAGGTTATACTCCATGCAAAGTTATTATAAAATATTGGCTATATTCCCTGTGCTGTCCATTACATCGTTGTATCTTATTCTTTTTAATACCTAATAGTTTGTTACCTCTTAATCCCCTTTCCCTATTTTGCCTCTCCCCCCACCCCTCTCCCCACTGTTAACAGTTTGTTTTCTGTATCTGTGGCACTGTTTCTGTTTTATTATACTCATTTGTTTGTTTCAATTTTTAAGATTTCACATACAAGTGAAAACTCATAGTATTTGTCCTTCTCTGACTTACTTCACTATGCATAATACCCTCCAGGTCCATCTATGTTGTTGGAAAAGGCAAGATTTCACTCTTTTTTATGGCTGAATAATATTCCACTGTCTATACATATACCACATTTTATTTATCCATCCTTTATGCAAGTGTTGATGGACACGTAGGTTGTTTCCATTTCTTGGCTATTGTAAATAATGCTGCTGTGAACACTGGGGTGCATGTAGCCTTTCAAATTAGTGTTTTCATTTTCTTTGGATATATACCCAGGAGTGGAATTGCTGGTAGATTCCACTACCATATGGTAGTTCTATTTTTAGTTATATGAGGAACCTCAATACTGTTTTCCATAGTGACTGCACTAATTTACATTCCCACCAACAATGTACTAAGGTTCCTCTTCTCTAAATCCTTGCCAACATTTGTTATTTATTTTTTGACAACAACTATTCTGACAGGTGTGTGGTGATATCTCACTGTGGTTTTGATTCGCATTTCCCTGGTGTTGAGCATCTTTTCATGTGCCTGTTGGCCATCTATGTATCTTCTTTGGCAAAATGTCTATTCAAGTCGTCCCTATTTTAATTGAGTTGTTTGTTTTTTTGATATTGAGTTGTATGAGCTGTTTTTATGTGTTGAATATTTACCCCTTAATGGTCATATCATTAAGCAAATATCTTCTCCAATTCAGTATGTTGTCTTCTCATTTTGTTAATGGTTTCCTTCACTGTGCAAATGCTTTTAAGTTTGATTAGGTCCCATTTGTTTACTTTTGTTTTTATTCCTTTTGCCTTAGGAGACAGATCCAAAAAAAAAATATATATATGGCTACAATTTATGTCAAAGAGTGTTCTTTCTATGTTCTTTTCTAGGATTTTTATGGTTTCTGGTCTTACATTTAGGTCTTTAATCCATTCGGGGTTTTTTTGTTTGTTTGTTTATCCTGTGAGAAAATGTTCTAATCTCATTTTTTACACGTAGCTCTCCAGTTTCCCAGCACCACTTATTGAAGAGACTGTCTTTTCTTCATTGTATCTTCTTGCCTCCTTTGATGTAGATTAGTTGACCATAGGCACATGGGTTTATTTCTGGGCTCTCTACTCTGTTCTACTGAGCTATGTGTCCATTTTTGTGCCAGTACTATAGTGTTTTGATTGCTGTAGCTTTATAGTATAGTCTGAAGTCAGGGAGCATGATACCTCCAGCTTTGTTCTTTTTTCTCAAGATTGCTTTGGTTATGAAGGGTCTTTTGTTGCTCTATAGGAATTTTAAGACTATTTGTTCTAGTTCAGTGAAAAGTGTCATGGGTATTTTGATAGCGATTGCATTAAATATGTAGATTGATTTGGTTAACATGGATATTTTAACAACATTAATTCTTCCAATCCATTAACACAGGATATCTTTCCATTTCTTGGTATCATCTTCAATTTCCTTCATCAGAGTATAGTTTTCAGAGTATAGGTCTATAACCTCCTTGGTTAAGTTTATTCCTGGGTGTTTTATTCTTTTTGATGCGATTTTAAACTGGTTTGTATTCTTGCTTTCTCTTTCTGCTAGTTCATTTTTAGTGTATAGAAATACAACAGATTTCTCTATGTTAATCTTGTATCCTGCAACAGTTCTTTGGTGGAGACTTTAGGGTTTTCTATATATAGTATCATGTCATCTGCAAATAGTGACACAGTATTTTTTCTTGGGAAGAGAACTTTTAAGATCTATTCTCTTAGCAACTTTTAAATGTATAATGCAGTGTTATTAACTATAATCACCATGCTATACACCCCAGGATTTATTTTTTATAACTGGAAGTTTGTACCTTATTTGGCATCATTTTTATCAGGATTTGTAGATTGTTTCTTTGTTTTGTATTGATGTACCATATTTATTTAATCAGCCTTTGTGTGATGGATTTTTAGGTTTCTTGTAGGTTTTTTATTTATTCATTTATTTATGTATATATTTTTGCTATAACAAACAGTGCCTCAATGAAGAAAAACTATTATACATATATCTTTGTACAGTTATGTTTTTAATGGAAAACAAAACCAAAAAAATGCAGGGTACCATATCATAGAAATATAGTGTACTATTGCCAAGAAAATATTATAGGAGCTGTAAATAAGCAGCTTTTTTTTTAATACACATTTTTTGACCAAGAAATAGTATCCTGTTTATCTGGTGGGCCGGGCTCTTACCAGGGAGGAAAATGACTGAGCCACTGGTCCCAGTAGGTACCTTTATGACCAAGATCAATGATTGCTAAACGAGGAGAAGGCAACTTAGCCTCCTGGAGCTGCTACCTTCCCCACTGGATGGCTCTGCATGGTTTGTTTTTGATGCTGTAGACACAGATGCAACACACATTGGACAGATGTAACCAACTTTTTTTGTCATTTTAAAGACATTGCTCATTATGTTACGCAATGGCCTTTTCAATGATGCAGACCATGAACTGAATTCAGATGACAAGTTGAGAATCCTTTAACCCCATTGATTTCACCTCTAGGAATCTATCCAAAAGAGATAAATGCGTTGATGCAAAACATTCTTTTCAATTCCACATTGTTTATGAGAACAAAAATGGGGACAAAACCCCAATATATCTAACAAAATTATAATTAGCTGTTAGATTTAACATATAACCCCATTCACTGGGGCCTCTTTAGCTTCAAGCATAAGGTGAAATTTAAAAGATATTATCCCTTATGCTGTATGGTAACCCTTTCACAGGACCCTCTAAAAATCCTGAAATTTGAAAAAGTTTATCTCTGCCAATAACCAGTCATCCTTCACTGTATTAGATAATTACCATTTTGTAATGACATTATTTATCTTCCTCTGGCTACCTGGAAACTCAGAGCTAAGCCAGGTACTTAGCTGCAGCAAAAGTCCTTAACCCAGTGTAATGGGGAGTCAGATAGAATGGACTTCGAGTTCTGTTTCCCACTTACTGTACTGTATTGGTTTCCTATGGTTGCTGAACAAATTACCAACAACTTTGTGGTTTAAAAAAGCACATGTCTCTTATAATTCTGGAGGCCATAATTTTGAGTCAGTCTTTCTGGACCTAAATCTGTCTGTTGGCAGGGCCATATCTCCTCCAAAGGCTCTAGGGAAGAATCCATTCCCTGATGCTTCCAGCTTCTGGTGGTGGCCAGCATTCCTTGACTTGTAGCCACATCACTTCAAGCTCTAACTCAGTAGACATCATGCCTTCTCCTCTTCTGTGTCAACTGTCCCTCTGCCTCCTACTTAGAGGGTCACAAAGATTATTCAGGATAATCTCTCCATCTCAAGATCCCTAATTCATTCCCATCTGCAAAGTCTCTTTTCCCTAAAAGTAACATTCATGGGTTCTAGGAATTAGGACCTAGATATTTGGGGGGCATCTTTTAGCCAACTACAACCTACCTTATGGCCCCTAAAGATTTATATTCATCCCCATGCAAAATATATTTATTCTACTCCAACATTCCCCAAAGGCTCAACCCATTATAGCATCGATTCAGAATCCAAAATCTCATCTAAATAGCATCAGCTTTAAAGTCCCAAATCTCATCATCTAAATTATTCAAAGTACATACGGGGAGACTCCAGGTATGATCCACCCGGGGGCAAAATTCCTCTTTATTTTTTTGCAGTACGCAGGCCTGTCACTGTTGTGGCCTCTCCCGTTGCGGAGCACAGGCTCCGGACACGCAGCCTCAGCGGACTTGGCTCACGGACCCAGCCGCTCCGTGGCACGTGGGATCTTCCCAGACCGGGGCACGAACCCTCGTCCCCTGCATCGGCAGGCGGACTCTCAACCACTGCGCCACCAGGGAAGCCCTGCTCTTTATTTTTAAAGTAAAGCACTTGGTTCAGTGCCTTGCATGTAGTAGAAATGTTAGCCACCATCAGAATTATTCCCTTCATTGCATTAAGGGGATGGTAACACTTGTAGCCTCCACTTTGTCCTAGCAGAGAGAAGACAAGATATAAAATGATGATAATGATAACAGTAACAGTAGTAGTAGCAGAAGTGGTGGTAACAGTAACTCTTGCTGAGAGTTTTTCATGCAACCGAAGCTTTAAGTTTTTTTTTTTTTAATTTTTATTGGAGTATAGCTGCTTTACAATGTTGTTCTAGTTCCTGCTGTACAGCAAAGTGAATCAGTTATACATGTACATACATCCCCTCCTTTTTGGATTTCCTTCCCATTTAGGTCACCACAGAGAACTGAATAGAGTTCCCTGTGCTATACAGTAGGTTCTCATTAGTTATCTCTTTTATACATGGTATCAATAGTGTATATATGTCAATCCCAATCTCCCAATTCATCCCACCCACCCTTCCCCCCTTAGTATCTGTAAGTTTGTTCTCTACAACTGTGTCTGTATTTCTGCTTTGCAAATAAGTTAATCTGTACCATTTTTCTAGGTTCCACATAGAAGCGATACCATATGGTATTTGTTTTTCTCTTTCTGACTTACTTCACTCTGTATGACAGACTCTAGGTCCATCCACGCCTCTGCAAATGGCACTATTTTGTTCCTTTTTATGGCTGAGTAATACATGTTATCTAAATTAATCCTCATGAAATCCCTTTGTGCTACGAACTATTATTACCCCCATGTTCATTTGAGAAAACTGTGGGATAGAAAGGTTACATAATTAGTAAGGAGCCAAGCCCTGATCTTCATGCTGCCCAATTAAAACTAGGTCCACCTGACACATGAGTCTTATGTCAGTGTACTCTCCTTTTTCTAGTCTTGATATTCATGAAATGCAGTTTTAAAGAATCGCTGCTCCTTTCACCTTGGGTTTGCATTTTGTGTATCTCTGAAGACATAAGTCAAACTCTGATTAGCATTCCTAAGATTCTCCTGATTTACCAGGAAGGGGTTTCTTCTCTTCTTGAACTTCTTTTTTGTTGTTTATTTATTTATTTATTTATTTTTGCAGTCTGCGGGCCTCTCAGTGTTGTGGCCTCTCCCGTTGCGGAGCACAGGCTCCGGACGCGCAGGCTCAGCGGCCATGGCTCACGGGCCCAGCCACTCCGCGGCATGTGGGATCTTCCCGGACCGGGGCACGAACCCATGTCCCCTGCATCGGCAGGCGGACTCTCAACCACTGCGCCACCAGGGAAGCCCCTGTTGTTTATTTTTAAAACATAGAATCTCCCCTCCAAATTTTCATTGGAAAAAATTCAAAACTTTCAGATAAGTTGAAAAATTGGTACAATGAACACGTTCATCCCATCACTTTCCATTTACCAATTGTTAATCTTTTGCCACTTTTGTCTTTTTCTTTCTACATATATAGTTTTGTTTTTGTTGGACAATGTGAAAGTTGCAGTCGTCGTGACTCTTGACCCCCAAATCTTGTACCTTCAAAGAACAAGGACTCTCTCCTTTCTACTTATATCATGATAAAACCAAAATAAATTTAAATTTGATACAATAATAGCTAACATTGTTTTTATGCAAAATTTCTCCCAGTCGTTCCAATAATGCCCTTTTCTAGCATTTTTTTTTTAAATCCAGAAGTCAATCTCTCACAACACCTTTGTTACCAAGGCTGTTGCCCCAGAATCATACCCCTTGCCCCTCCCTCGAATGGAAACCAATTACTCTTACTTAAGTTTAAGGAGGAAGCTGCAAAGAGGAAAAAACAAGAACTGGTTGGAAACTACTGGACCCAAGATGGCAGAGAATTTGACTTCCAGGGGGTCTTGAGCCTCATTATGTGCTCATTAAAATACATTAGCTAAATGACACACCCACCAGCGTCATGACAGTTGACAGTTGCCATGACAATTGACAGTTGCCGTGACAACAGCCAGAAAAACCCATATAAGGACTGAAAAGGAGTGTTGCCTCAGGTCCTAACCACACCCCTGTTCTCAGATAACTCACAAATATTCTTCCCACTCTTTCCAAACCCCTCCCTTTACTGTGAATCTCCTATATATTTGCTGTCTCCGAATAAATATGCAGGAGAAGTGGACTTGTGAACTAATTTCCTGCTTCTCCATTCTTGGCCATTGAATAAAGCTTGTGCTGTTCCAGTCTCAGCATTGGTTTTGTTATTGGCTGTGCAAATCTGATCAGAAAAAGAACCTCCCTGGCCGAGACAAAGGGTCTCAGCCCAGGCTGGGACCCCAGTGTGGGTCCAGGCAACTAACTGGGTAACATTTTTAGTTGTCACGTCTCTTTTTTCTTTAATCTAGAACAGTTCTTCAGCTGTTCTTACTTGATTCTGGTTTTGTTTGTTGTTTGCTTTGTTTTTTCCTTTCAGTGACTCTTTGAAGAATCCTGATCAGTCACCCTGTAAAATGTCTCAAGTTCTGGATTGGTCAGGTCGTTTCCTCTTGATTAGATTCAGGTTAAATATATTTTGGCATGCTGTATCTACCGGGAAAAAAAAAAAAAAGCACAACCTAAAAGTTGAGATTTATGTTTTATTTGTGGACAACACCAAGGTCTTAAGCTTGGGAAACAGCCTTTCAGATCGTTCTGAGTGACTGCTGTGAAGAGATCGGGGGCAGCCAGGATATGTAGGAGTTTTTGCAACAAACACCAGGTAGTTGGAACACCAAAAGATTACTGTTCATTAAAGAAGACCAGACATCTCAAGTTAGGAATTTAGTGCTTTTCTGTGTATGGGAAGATGCAAGACTCTGGGCTTGTTGAAATCATTCCTTTGATATGCACCTCAGCTTTCTGGGACCAGTATCCTGTGTGTTCACATCCTTGTCAGGGTGCACAGTGTGTGTGTGTGGCGGGGGGAGAGGGTGGCTGCAGCAGCTGGTGGCCTGATGGGAGGCGTCCAGTTTCTATCCTGAGTTCCCTCAGGGCTCACCTGGCGGCTGTAATGTGATGGCTGCGGCATCCTTTGTTTACTGATATGGCAGCAACATTTCTTCATTGACAACTGTATAAGTGATGTGAGAACTATTTCATAGTTGATTATGCTTAAGAAAAATAAATGTGAGGCTCTGGAAAAAATGATGATTGATATTTGAGAAGAACAACTAAATACTGAAACTCAGAGCATAATCTTTGAACAGTCATTGACAGTTTCTGAAGCACATTTCACATATATTTATTTTATTTTATCCTTATAATTATGAGACCAGTGAGGTGGATATTATTGGTCATAGTCCTAAGGCAACTAAGGCATGGGTGTGTAAGTGAGTCCGTAAATTCCTAGAATTCAAGGAAGCTGGACTTTGAATCTAGTTTCTGGACTTTGGGTTTGGACCTGAATCCTATACTTTTGCCACCATGTCATTGGCTAGGGTTAAGTAGGGTAAGTTTTTAAAAAATGGTAACGATTCACCCCGCTCAGAAGTACAACTGAATACAGCATAAGTTAGTGCTATCTAAAAGCAGCTTTCAAATTGCCTCTGGACCCTGGAGCATCTTTGGGACCCTACATTTATGGAGATTGTGTGTTAAGAGTTTGCAAAGCTCTCATGGTTGTAAATGCCTTAGGCACTTACTGAGAAATAATAACAGAGAAGCAGAAGGAAACAGAGACAGATGGGTTCCCACTCAGCCTTCCTATAAACTTGCAGCATGTTGAATAATAAATACAGATGTTAGCCAAGATATAATCTTATCTTTAATCTTTGTTAGTACCCAGAGAGGGATAGATGCTGGGTTCAAACAAAAGGTGCTGTTTATTTGTTAAGTGTCAACTGGAAAAAAAAAACCCACAACCTAAAAGTTTCCAGTTAAGTTTTATTCGGGGACCTTACTGAGGACTATAGCCCAGGAGAGACAGCCTTTCAGGTAGCTCTGAGGGACTGCTCAGAAGAGGTAAGGGAGGAGCCCAGATACATAGGAGTTGTTGCTCAAAGAACAAAAAACAAGCAAAAAAAACCCAGGTAGTCAATCAAAAGATTACTGTAGTCACAAACAAACAAACAAAAACCAGACATCTCAAGTTAAGGATTTTAGTGCTTTTCTATATATGGGATATGGTTTGTGGTAGAAGAGAGGCTGTTGGGTGGGGTGGAAGGGTGAAAATGATTTTGCTTTTAGGGATGCCCAGTTTGAAGCCCCGGTGGAATCTTTTGCTCATAGATGTTACGGAGTCCGATCTCCCTCTGCTCGCTGCGCAACAGGCCAATAAATCAGGAGACAAGGTGTTGAGGCAAGGAATAACGACTGTATTCGGAAAGCCGGGCATCTGAGAAGATGGCGGAGTAGCGTCCAGAGTACCATCTTATCGGGGTCTGGATGCCACTTTCTTTTATAGAACAGAGTGCGGGAGGAGGTGAGGAAGTAAAGTAAAAAGGCCCTGAATCTTCCAAAATATCTCCTGGTTTTGGTCAGCCTCAGGGAGGGGATGTGTTAATTTCTTCTTTTCTGCAGCCATCCACAGGTGGGTGGGGTCCGGGGGTTTCCCTGTGAGCTGAACAAAGGCACTTCGGAGTAACATTCAGGCAGAGGGGCAGGGTTCCCTGAGGCAGGCCATTATGTATGCCTATAGCTATAGACAGAACAAAAGCAATGGAAAGCAAAGGTCAAAGTAAAAGAAACAGATCCACCATGGGACCAGATTTTGTTCTTCCCTGTTACAGTAGGTGTCTGTGGATGGAAATGTAGAACTAAAGTTCAAGGCAGGGCTCTGTGCTAAAGATGTGGAATAAGGCGTTGTACATACAAACGCGGCCTCCAAGAGCAGTGGCGAAAACTACCTCTGCAGTTCATTCACCTGAATGATTCAGGTCCCAACTCACTTCCCCTAATTTTTGGTCAGGGGTTATGCAGATTGATGGCATATGCAACCCATGCTTAGTTGATAGAGAATAAAGAAATTGGTATATAATTTCTCTAATAGGTTGGAAAGCTAATTTTGGAAATGTGGCATTGCAAATATCATGTACTCAAACGTTAGTCTTTTGGAAACTAATGAAAACTGACCGAGAACAAGCAAAGGCTATTCAGCACTTTCTATAGCAAGGGTGTCAGCCACCATCTTCTGCATTTGGCAGAGATTCAAATGAAGGCAGGGGTGTGTAAAAGCTTTATAGTGGAAAAAAAGAAAACCTTCAGATATGCCCCGATTGGAGGCTCTTGGCGTGGGCAAGCTAGAAGTGGGCAAAATAGAACCAGAGCGTCCTGTGTGATTGGTTATGGGAGTGGATTTGGTTTTCCCTGGTTTGGTCCTATGTTGGAAGCAGGGACAGAGATCAGGGAAGCTGGAATTATTGATCAAATCCTGGCGATTTTGGTACAAACTACAGGTCATAGTTTAACTTTCCAGGCTGGTTGCTGCAGGTTGTGGGTTAGGGTTCTCTTTTTATATAGGATCTCACCACTGTCCCTTTGTATATTCAGTCTTTCTTGTTGAAAAATGTTCAGCTTTTCAAAATTTATCATCTTCTCATTTGCCTGTCCCTCTGGGCCACCATTGTTTAACTCTCTTTCGGAGGCATTACATTTGGGTTGCATTTTTCAGCTAACCCCTTGTCCTTTCGTATTAAATCAGTTAAATCTGTATTGTGAAACAAAAGCAAAAGCAAACAAAACACCTTTATACCATAAGAAGTTACAAGCATGCAGAAGAAGGGTATAAAACAAAGAGACAATTCCTCTTCTCCCCCTACCAGCCCCTGAGTTCCACTATTCAGAGTTAACCACTATTAATAATTTCTTATACATCCTTTCAGAAATGACCTGTGCATATGTAAATGTATAAATTGTATACCTGTGGTTTTATATTTACCTCCTCTTTATAAAAATTTTACACAAATGTAATTATACTATAATCCCTTTTCTATTAACCCTTTTTCAAGCTGTTTTTGGAGGTCATCTTTGGAGATCTTTACATCAGTACAAGTCAATCTAACTTGTTTTTAAATTTGAAATAGATATTCCTAAATTGCTCCTACAGAAACAGTGCCCCATTTATTCCTTCATCAAGTGTCTGAGAGTGCTTTGTTCTTCACCCTTTCATTGACACTAGTCTTCCTAATTTTAACCAAAATGAGAGGTACTTTAACTTGAATTCATTTTACTGTCAGTGAGATCAAGAATCTTTTCATATAATTTATTGTCCATTTGTATATATTGTTTTTCTGTCCATTTTTATATTGGATCCATTTCTTATTCCTCTGGGAAGACCTTTTTTTTTTTTTTTTTTTTTTTGGTACACGGGCCTCTCACTGTTGTGGCCTCTCCCGTTGTGGAGCACAGGCTCCGGACGCACAGGCTCAGCGGCCATGGCTCACGGGCCCAGCCGCTCCGCGGCATGTGGGATCTTTCTGGACCGGGGCACGAACCCTTGTCCCCTGCATCGTCAGGCGGACTCTCAACCACTGCGCCACCAGGGAAGCCCAAGACCTTCTTGTGTATTAGAGAAATCAGCCTTTTATTTTATCATTGGTCATTTCACTTTGTATATTTGCCATACTGAAGTTTTAATTTTAAGTACTTACTTTTATGGTTTATTGGTTTGAATTTTACGTCCTAAATTGAAATACCTTCCTGTTTTTCTAATTTTGGCCTTTTAATCAAATCCTTCTGTTTGGTAGCAGAGTTGCTTGGAAGGTAATTGGAAGAAATTGGTGTGTCTGGTATCTCTCTCTGAATCAAGGCATATAGCTACCTCCGAAGAGTTCATGAAGCCCTGAGTGTCCCTGGGTATCCCCTAATGATGAGAAGAAAGAAACAGGAAACAAGACAGAGTTTTTTTTTTTTTTTTTTTGCAGTACGCGGGCCTCTCACCGCTGTGGCCTCTCCCGCCGCGGAGCACAGGCTCCGGACGCGCAGGCCCAGCGGCCATAGCTCACGGGCCCAGCCGTCCCGCGGCACGTGGGATCCTCCCGGGTCAGGGCACGAACCCGCGTCCCCAGCATCGGCAGGCGGACTCCTAACCACTGCGCCACCAGGGAAGCCCCAAGACAGAGTTTTTAATCAGCCACTGAAAGAATAGTCTTCTCAGGCAGGCTGCCAAGTGAATTTTTTTTTTTCTTCTGGAAACAGCATTTGATGGTTGACACCCAATCCCAGCATTAATTGCTGTAGCTCTGAAACTCGTGTGACAGGGAAATGGGAGCAAGATATGGATAGAGGGGTAAAATGGCCCTCTTTGGGGGCTCAGCTCAGACCTGAACAGCACATCCAGAAATCCTGTAGCTTCTTCGTTGCCCCAGACATATTTGAAAGGAATGAGGGTATGAGGATAGGGTAATATAATGAGTTGAGAAATTTGAAGGGGGAGCCAGGAGGTAGAAAAGATGCTGTTTAATTTGGGCTGTCCTCTTGGTGGGTCTTCTTCCTTTTCAGGAGGGCAGGCGGGAATTGCTGCCACCACTGTTGCATCACCAGTGTGACCCCAAGCCTTCACTGTGTTCCACCCGCTCATTCTGAAGTTAGCAAGGAGGCAGTTTTTCCACCAGCAGTATGGCTTGTTTGCTACTTTGGGTTTGCGGGTAGACCTGATGACGAACAGAGCAGGAGGGAGCTTTAGGTTTCCAGGCTTCTCTTTAGCTCTGTCCTCTGCTGGATGATCACTGATTTCTGCGGAATGCCCGGTGTTTAACTCTGAGGCACATCTCCCCACGGCTTCCTTTCCTAGGAATCACTGTTTACCTTTCCAGTACTTTAAGGCAATGCCAAGCTGATAATCCCTTTGGAAAATAGTAATTCAGCACAATAGAGCAGAGAGGCAGCCCTTCTGTCCTTCCTGCTGAAGATAACCTTGATTCGATGTATTTGGACATCTAAGGGCTCAGCTCTGTACATCCTGCAACTTTTGTCACTTTATACTGGATGAGAGTGGAGGCTCTAGAGGCTGTCATGGCAACCCAGTGATCCAGCCAGTCCCAGAAGATTTTATTCCCTTCTTATGAATCATAGAGAGAACATGAAATAGTTTGAGTCCAACCTCTTTGAATGCAAGGAATATTCAGTATTTGTACACCCAATAGGCATTCCATCCGGTGTTCAGGTGGCCCATTTGGGACATGAAGGATTTCATCTCAAGAAACTTTGCACCATTTCTTGTCTGTGACCATGACCATTGGACTGATCATTCTGGAGAAACAATAGATTGAGTCTAGAGAAGTGTACTGGGAAAAAGTTCTATTCTTCAAATAAGAGCGTGCATTTGTGATTTTTCCAGAGGCCACCATTTTGACGTGTAAAACCAACAGACATTTGATGAGCCAGTGCTTGTGTTCGAAGTAATAAAAATAATTACCATTGGGAAGAAAAACCACAGCTAGATTGCTCCATACTTCATTGGTTCATTCATACAATAGATATTTATTTAGCCCTTCATACAGGCCAGGCACAATGCTAGGAGTTCGGAATGTATCTGGAATAATACTAATAACTGTAGCTAACGAGTCTTGTGCACTTGCTATCTATCAGGCATTGTGCTAAATGCTTTACATGGATTATCTCATATAATGCTCAAATCAACATTGTTATTAGATGCTTTTATAATCTCTGTATGAAGAGAAGGGGAGTGAGGTTTAGATAGCATAATGGTCATCAGGATTAGAGCTGAAATACAAACCCAGTGTACTTTTTCCTTCTTAATTGTTTACTACTGTCTCTACACAAGGTAGAAACAAGTCCCTGCCCTCCCAGAACTTAGAGTCTGAATTAGAGAACACTTCCCTCCAGATAGACTTGGAATCAGTCTCTGGAGAGATGTGGAGGGTCCTCCAGAGAAGGCGTTCCTTCTTTCAGCACATACTCAGGTCGCACCTACTCAGGTGATGGAAGTCGCTTGATGACAGGGACTCCCTTTGTTTTCTCTAATCACACTCATTTCTCCCATCCCCTGTGTCCTTCTCATGTCCTCCTCACAGCCACATTTGCCTTGTCCTACTGCCACACTCTTTCTTCTCTGAGTGTCCCCCCCTCCACACCTGTTCATGCTTTTTTTCTCCCATCTAGACAATTACTACAGTCCCCAGATGATATGCGATGAAGTTTTGAAGGAAGGAAAACATGGAAGGGAGGTAAAGTTTCACTGCAGATGAAATGAGCTGTTGACACACGGCTTAGTACGCCTAGGAGTTCATCTCTAGCATCTCTGGCATTGGAGGGATTCAGGATTCCAAAAGTACATTCATTGCATTCTGCTGTTGCTAATCTTGCTTTTTTCCATGATGAACAACCCAGTTCATTATGTTTTCAGCTCACATTAATCTTCCTTTCTGTGAGTTTGGTAACATTTGGAGTCATTTCCCTCTGTATTTATCCATCTGGGATCTTTAGAAAAGACAAGTTTGCAGAGAGTCATTTGTTGCTCACTGCTGTAAGAGGAATGAATGCTCTCCTTGTTTCTCAGATCCCGAGAGACAGTCCTTGGAAGTCAGGCATGGATCCCCTCCACAAGGCAGAGGGCCCCCTTCCTGGGATCCGATGGGGTCCTCAGTGTTGGATAGAGCAGCAACGTAACAGCATCGGAAGTTACAGCAATCCCTGGATTCTGTTTGCCCTCATGGAGCAGATGGAATTGGGAAAGAGGGGTAAAGAAAGAATTGTGGAAAGAATTGTGAGATTAATGAGTCAGAGCAAAGTCTTTGGCTTGATTCCTTTCTCTACCACCTGCAAGCTATTTGACCTTGGACAAGTCACATAATCTGTCCAAGATCCACTTGCCTAACCTGTGAGGATGCCTGTCCTCTTTACATGAGAGAGTAGTTTTGAATGTTCACTTATGTTCTCATCTCCATTTTGGGGTAAGTTCGTAACTTTGCTCATATCACTAAAGTTTTGCAATTACTTTTGGCTTTTTTCCAACACTAATACATGTGTATATATACGATTAGAAAGAAAAATAAACTATTGAGGAAGTCTTAGAGCCTAGTATTTCTTTTTTTGGGGGGGGGATTTAAATTTTTGTTTAATTTTAGAACATTTCCCTAGAACAGATTACTTGAAAGAAAATTACAATGTCAAAAGATATATATATAGAGAGAGAGATGTATATGTATATAAAATTTAATGTTCTCGATAGATATTGCCAAATTTCTTTCCAAAACATATTCTCCAAAGATGTGTTAATGAGGGTGCTATATTATACTATTCTTATAAGCATATGGATGGTATTTTCAAAAATTATATGGATAGAAGAAAAACACTCATATCTCATTTTATAGTTGCATTTCTTCGGCCGCTAATTACGTCATTTTTTTCCAGTTTCATTGACATATAATTTGCATACAGCACTGTAGAAGTTTATGGTGCACAGCATAATGATTTGACTTACATATAAGAGGCTAGTATTTCTTTTTTTTTTTTTTTTTTTTTTTTGCGGTACGCGGGCTCATGGGCCCAGCCGCTCCGTGGCATGTGGGATCTTCCCAGACCGGGGCACGAACCCGTGTCCCCTGCATCAGCAGGCAGACTCCCAACCACTGTGCCACCAGGGAAGCCCCGAGGCTAGTATTTCTTAATTCTCTTTTTATACTAAAAAAAAAAAAAGGCTTGGAGGTGTGTGTCATATTTAAAGATCTATTGGAGAGGGGATACATTGTTTGGAAAACAAAGAGAGAATCCTTTGGAAGTTCAGTTAAGGACATCCTTCCGGGTGTAATGTCATCTTAAGAGGTCACAAAGGAGGCACCCCTTTCGGAGATTCCATGCTGTAGGTCCTTAGCAACATTTTGTTGTGAAGGGTGGAATGCACTCATACGTTCCGTAGTTCAAGTAAGAGATTTCTTTACAGAAAATATTCCAAATTGGGCATCCCTTCAAAAGCCATGAAAGATATTGTTATCTATGGTCATTAATTTTAAAATATCGGTATGATTTCTCACTGCTGCCCAAGGGAAGGGCTCAGTTGCCTTGATGCCTCTTGATTGTAGGAAGGAGCAAAGGGGTAATTAAATCTTATTGCTGTAAAATTCACAAAGGGTTCAGGATGTGGTGAAGGCCAGTAGAAATGAGAGAAATCTGGACTGTCTGCTCTAATTCTGCACAACGAACAACAAGTCAACATCCTTTGGAAATGTCATTTATTGACAGTCCTCTCCCCCGGGACCTGGGATTTGAGCAGGAGACTCCCATTACACAGATAAATCCCAGTGGTGTTGATGGAAATTACCTGCATAACCAACTCTCCTGCCCACATAAAATGCCAGATGCCTGAGAGCACTTTTAATTGCAATGTACCTCCCTTCGCAAAAGAGCTAATTGCATCTGCTTTCCTTTCCTTTAGGTACCCAAGCATGGACCGGAATAATGAAGGGATACGTGTATTAGCTGCAGCCCTTTGAATCACGCAAGAAGGAAACCAACAGTGTGGACAGGGCTGGAAGCGTTACCACACTTGCTTGTTGGAATAAATGAAGAATGGGCTTGTGATTATGCTGACATCCCAGCATGAATCTGGTGGACCTGTGGTTAACTCGTTCCCTCTCCATGTGTCTCCTCCTACAAAGTTTTGTTCTTATGATACTGTGTTTTCATTCCGCCAGTATGTGTCCCAAGGGCTGTCTTTGTTCTTCCTCTGGGGGTTTAAATGTCACCTGTAGCAATGCAAATCTCAAGGAAATACCTAGAGATCTTCCTCCTGAAACAGTCTTACTGTATCTGGACTCCAATCAGATCACATCCATCCCCAATGAGATTTTTAAGGACCTCCATCAACTAAGAGTTCTCAACCTGTCCAAAAATGGCATTGAGTTTATCGATGAGCATGCCTTCAAAGGAGTCGCCGAAACTCTGCAGACTCTGGACTTGTCTGACAACCGGATTCAGAGCGTGCACAAAAACGCTTTCAATAACCTGAAGGCCAGGGCCAGGATTGCCAACAACCCCTGGCACTGCGACTGTACGCTCCAGCAAGTTCTGAGGGGCATGGTGTCCAATCACGAGACAGCCCACAATGTGATCTGCAAGACCTCCGTGCTGGATGAACACGCCGGGAGACCGTTCCTCAACGCTGCCAATGATGCTGACCTTTGTAACCTCCCTAAAAAAACGACTGATTATGCCATGCTGGTCACCATGTTTGGCTGGTTCACCATGGTGATCTCGTATGTGGTGTATTATGTGAGGCAAAATCAGGAAGATGCGCGAAGACACCTTGAATACTTGAAATCCCTGCCGAGCAGGCAAAAGAAAGCCGACGAGCCCGACGATATTAGTACAGTGGTGTAGTGTCCGAACTGACTGGCATGGAAAAAGAAATCCGTTTGGGATTGCAGTAGAATAAGTGGTTTACTTCTCTCATCCATTGTAAACATTTGAAACTTTGTATCTCAGTTTCTTTTGAATCATGCCACTGTTGAACTTTTAACAAACATGACAGCATAAATCATTTTCGTTTCGGTAATCCACCCCTCAGTTGTACTCCTGGTGGTATATTCCTGAGTCAGCTACTTCTCTGAACCTTAGTTCTATCCATCTCAGTATTTAATAATGAAATTTATTTTTTTAATTTGAAACCAAATAAAAGCCTAACTTTGAGCCATGAAAAACAGAGTGACTTATTGGTCCAGAAAACAGTACAGTCATTCAATTGCTTTAAAGAGAGACAGACAACTCTTGTGAACCTAAAGAATGATCACAATGAGAGATGTTATTAAGTTCTATGGTACACTGGGGCGCCGTAGCTGAGTTATCAGCCGAGTAGAATACCTGTCAGACTTCAAAATACTAAGCCTTAGCAAACTTAAGTGATAATACATAGCGTGGCAACCTGCAGAGGTGTAAATTGGGATGTATCTAGGTGTTTGCTACCTAAAAGTTGGTGTGTTTAGCAAAACACACTACTTCTACTCTATGCTAGACACATGGAAAAAAAAAAAAGGAGCACATATTCTGTCCTCAAGGTTACCTTCTGGTGAACAGAGGTGTGTGCCCAACATAGAAATAGCCATGCCAAAAAGGAAGTTCTTAATAATCATGTAGCATCAACTGTGTGCAAGCATGGTGCAAGGCATTTGTATACTATGACTCCAAACCCTGACTCCCAGAGGAGAAAGTGACAGCCACCCCATCTGCGAGGAGGAAGCCCCTTGCGCGAAAGAAGTCCAGTGACCTGCCAAGTAGAAAGTATCAGAACTCGAACTTGAACCAAGTCTCCCTGACTCCGAAGACTGAGGTCTTCTCATTATGTTCTGACTGGGTTGGCTGATAGAGGTATAATTTGCATATTAAAAAATGCACCCATGTTGGGCTTCCCTGGTGGCGCAGTGGCTGGGAGTCTGCCTGCCAATGCAGGGGACACGGGTTCGTAACCCAGTCCGGGAGGATCCCACATGCCACGGAGCGGCTGGGCACGTGAGCCATGGCCGCTGAGTCTGCGAGTCCGGAGCCTGTGCTCCGCAGCGGGAGAGGCCACAACAGTGAGACGCCCGCCTACCAAAAAAAAAAAAAAAAAAAAATGCACCCATGTTAAGTGTACAGTTCCATATATTTGACAAATGCAAACACCTGTGTATCACGATAGCCTGTCCCTGATATTGTCCAGAGACAGGAGAAAGCTCATTTGGTGCTTGGAGGAGGGAATTGTGTTTCTTCGGGTTTAAGCTGCAGTTAAGGTCATCCTTGAGACTTGGGTGGGATCTCATCAGATGCTGTAGGTGAGGAAGGTAAAGGAAGCAGAACACAGGGATAAAAGCAGGGAGGTGTGGGGGACGAAGGGTTCTATGTAACAGGAAGCGAGAGACAGGGCTGGAGCCACATCATGGGGACTTGACCCCAGACTAAGGAATAAAAGTAACTAATACTGTTTATGGAACACTTACTATACAGCAAGCACTTTCTTTGGGTTGTCTTGGTTAATCCTACCATTTACCCTATGAGATAGTCTTCTGTGAATGACGAGTCAGAGACGCAGGAGTTTAAGTAGGTAATTCAGGATGAGGATTATTATAGAGAAGTATTATAAGCTTGTAAGAAGTATTGCAGACGTTGAAACCCTGTCAGTCAACTGCAGAACCAACGGACCTCTTAGCTGCTATACGGTATGCTTTGCAGTCGTAGACTTTTACCACTTCAAGTTGCCGGTTCGCCAGACCTAGAGGTTTGCAGACTCCCAAGTGATGGTTTCATTAAGAAAGAACAGCAAAAATAGCCCTCTGAGGGGATTAAGTAGGAAAGAAGGATCCTTTGCCGTTTTGGCGGACATAGCCTTCTCCAGCTCATATGAGGTTACCTTTGGGCCTTCAGGAGTCACACTTCTGCCCTTGGAAAGCACCATGGTTTCTATCCATAACAACAGTGTCTTGAAAAGTTTAGCAGTGTGAACCCTGAGGATCAGCCAGCCCAAGGTTTGCCATCTGACACTCAGAGCATACGGCTGGGCTGGTGGCACGCACCTCACGGCCACCGGCTTTTCACGCCTGCGTCAGCCTTACTAAAAAGTATGAGGTCTCGTGTAGACGCCTGAGATGTGAAATTCAGGATGTGGGCCCTAGAACTCCTGCATCCCCGTGAGGAGGAAGCCACGTTGTCTGCCTGTGCTAACTGGATTTGAACGCCTTTCAGCAACGCTGGAGCTTTGCTGAAGATTTAACACCCCCTGGAGGACAACCTTATAATATATCTCTGTGAGTATTACCATGGAAAGATGACTAACAGAATACGCTTTCTTTTTCTCCCTAAAGAGTAGAAAAATCGAGGCTTTGCTAAGATAACCTTTTAAAATAGTCAATAGATTAATTGTGCTTATCTGAGTGTGTGAAACATTCATTTTAGAAAATCTTTCATAAATCCCAAAATCCATTTCAGGTTGCTTCTTCCAAAATAATCTGTATATTCTTAGGAATAAGAGCTTATTTTCCTACTGCCCAATTGCATTAGTCGAGTGACAGTTCCTGTCAAGGGAAGAAAACCTCTGAAATGTGTTGACGTATAGTCCTGGTCTTGTCCAGATGTGGCCAAGTTCACTTCCCACATTTTAGTTTGTAATTCTCCACATACGTAGAGTTAAAAGCGCATCCCAGGTTAAACCCTTTCCCTGCCTGTATATTTCCAGTTAACAGTGCCATAAGTGTAAGTGCTTAAAAAAACCTAATGTTTTAAATTGCCACGAATTGGAATAAGTTATACATATATAAGCATCTATTCTTTATACTCAACAAAATGCATTGATGAAAAAAAGGAGAGATTTGAGTTACACATTTTTACAATGTACAGGGTTGGGAACAACTCAGATCAAGTCAGAAATTTTACTTTCTATCATGAAATATCTGGAGTTTGTTGAATGAATGGACACTCTCTCCAAACCGAATTTCTTCCCAGAATTTAACTTAAACTAAGGGACTTACAACGTGAAGCTTTTCCTGAGGAGCTTGGTTGGAGTACTGGAAGTTTGTTTGATATGCAGGAAATACTTTTATTTCTCTCTTGCATCTGCCGGAGGAATGGGTTGACTACTCACAGGCCTTCATAGATCTGTCAAAGCTCATCTTGCCCGGGCTTAGAGACTCCCTTCTGTACGATCTTGGTCAGTCAGAGGTGGCCACCTAAAAGCTATCATAGCATCGATGCAGCCAGCAGAGGCGACAGATCTCTTGCCTCTATCCCCCAAACCCACTAGGCTTCTGCCTTTCCCGTCTTGAAGTTCCTGGAAACTCCCACTGCGTGTCGTGGGATCCTTTGGAGAGTTCAAGCCCAGATGAGAGGGTAGTCAATTTTTGCATTTCTGGAAGATACCTGGCAGAAGTGGTCAGAATGAATTGTCAGGAGCGGTAGGATGATTGCGGATGAAGAGCCCAGGTATTTATTGCACCAGATCCAGGTAGAACACGCTGATGGATTGGGCAGAGATGTGTCAGTGGAGACGGAGCTTCAGTGACTTGGAGAGACGTTAGGGAGATGATCGTGGTCACCGTCATCGTGGTGACTATCATCATCATAGTTGTTACTGCTGGGGTCGTGCTCCAACCCTAAAGTCGAATGATTATACGTGAAAATAATGGAATCAATGAAGAGGCCTCAGAAAACCAGCCTAAGTATCCTAGCAGGGTCACATGATTTCACTGTCACGTTCAACCTGATGTAGCCAAAAATAGGTTTGCTTTCAACTGCATCGCAGATTTAATGGTCTTACATTTTTCCTCTCTTTGTCATAAAAGGATGAAGTTCATTTCGTTTGAAGACCTCTTTTAATGAAGGCTTTAAATCAAGAGCTGTAACTGCTTGTCACCTTGCAGGGAGATGACTGAGCTCCGGCTAACGCAGTTTATTAAATTCCCTGTCTAACAAACACTTGACCTGAGAGCTGCAACCAGCTGGAATCTCTGTCTTTTTAGCTCCGACCACACACGTGGGGACCTGCTTCTTAGGAGACCTGGGCAACCTCTGTATTTCATTCAGGAGAGTAGAGTATGAGATGCCTATACCTTCACCTCACCCACGCCAGTCAAATGGCATCTCATGGAGTCTAAAAGGCCAATAAAAAAATGTTCTATTATAAAGGTAATCCTAGTTGCAAAACAATAAGATTAACTGCAACGTTTTTGAGACTCAATATAAGAAAATTGTCCCTGGGACCCTTTTGTGTTGCAGAAATTTAACATCTACCATAAAGTAATGAAAATTTATCACTGTCAGCTAATAACATTTATTAAACAATTACTATGTGCTAGGTATCATGCTGAACACTTCCTGGCCTTCCTTGGTTACTCTTCAGACCGACCTTCTGAAGTAAATACTATTTTTTAAAATTAATTAATTAATTAATTTATTTATGGCTGCACTGGGTCTTTGTTGCTGCGCACAGGCTTTCTCTAGTTGCAGTGAGCAGGGGCACCGTTGTGGTGCGTGGGTTTCTCATTGCGGTGGCTTCTCTTGTCGCAGAGCAGGGGCTCTAGATGCGGGCTCAGTAGTTGTGTCACATGGGCTCAGTAGTTGTGACACATGGGCTTAGTTGTTCCAAGGTATGTGGGATCTTCCGGGACCAGGGCTCAAACTCGTGTCCCCTGCATTGGCAGGCGGATTCTTATCCACTGCGCCACCAGGGAAGTCCCTGAAGTAGAAACTATTATGGTTCACATGATAGTTCACAACAGAAGCATGGAGAGAGCAATTAACACACTGAGGCCACGACTTCTCCAAGGTACAGCAGGGGTTTCAGTACCATGATCGGACTCCAGCGGCAGCCTCACATTACTGCTCCATGCCAGGCGAACACGTGTCTCCATGTTTGTCATCCTCGTGATAATTAACACGTGGGTTAATTCATTTAAGCCTGGGGACCTTATATATAATTATTATCCTCATTCTCTACCTAAGGATTCATACCCAACAGCCCTTAGTGACTCACCAGGTCCCACGATTGAGTTAGGCAGGATAGGAACCATAACCGCAGTCTTCTCATACACAGAGGGCTGGGCTGCCTCTTCTTGTATCAGTATACGTCATTCCAAGCCTGTGTTGTCACTCTTGGAATTAGCTACCGCCTGTCATGGGGAGGCCTAGCTGGACATTTTGTGAATGAAGCGACATTGGACTTTATCCAAGTTAACAATTTATATGTCTTAACCAAGCTGCCAGGATTTAATAACTCTTGTCCCTCATAAGGAACAGACTATACAGTCTAATGACTACAGGAATATTTGATTTTCACCTATATTACAGTACGTGTCAGTACTGAGAAAGTGCCAGCCATTCTGAGAGTTGACAGCTGGAGTTAAGGCAAAAAGTCTTAAGATAATAAATTACCGTGTATTACATTGTGGGTACGTGCTGAATCCCAATTTATTAATGTTCCAATTGCTCTTCTCCATGACAGATTGGGTGCTGTTAGCCAAAACACACATTCTTTTCCTTGGGAAAGTATGCAGTAAATTTAGTTTCTCATTTTTCCTAAACAGGAGAGATATCGTCAAAACACAACTTAGGGATCCATCTAAAAAAAAAATCGAGAGTAAGAAAAATAAGCATTTGGGGGGATGAAGCAGTCCCTGTATGATTTTCGTCTTCCTTTTCCTGGAGTTTTAGCCCTGCCTAAACTAAATGACACTTTGAAGTGGCCTTTCATATACATAATCTATTATTCAGAAGGCCCAATTTAAAAAACCAATAGGAAGAAAACAAATACTCCTGTGGTACATCGGACCATGCTACCGTCACATCTTATCTGCGGCCGTATGACCAGCACTACCTCTTACTGGAAAGAATGAACAGTGTGCTGATTTAGTCTAGGCCTTAAAAGACATCAAATACTTGCACTCACCCTCCCGTGCTCCGGCTACTCATCATGAGAAAAACATGTGTCAGGTGGCCACTGGCCCAAAGAAGATGAAAGAGCCGTGAAGCAGACTCCCTAATCTTCCTGAAGCAGATCATCCAGTAGCTTAAAGCAGAGTCACCCCTGCTGACTGTCAGAGCTAAAAGCAAGAGAAATAAATGTTTCCTCCTTGCCTTAATCTGTTCAGGCTGCTGTAACAGAACACCATGGACGGGTTGCCTTAAAAAACAAACACAGTTTGTTATTCCTCACAGTTCTGGACTCCAGGAAGTCCAAGATCAAGGTGCTGACAGAGTCAGTGTTTGGTGGGAACCCACTTCATGGTTCACAGATGGCCATCCTCTCGTGGTATCCTCACATAGCAGAGAGCAGAGAGAAGCGGGACCTTTCAGGATTCTTATAACAGCACTAATCCCATTCGTGAGGGCTTGGCCCTCATGATCTCATCTGATCCTATGTCCCAAAGGTCCCACCTCTTGATACCATCACATTGGGGGTTAGGGTTTCTACATACGGATTTTAAGGGGACACAATTCAGTCCATAACTCTCCTTTAAGGCACAGATTTTTTGGTTGTTTGCTATGAGGTATTATGTCACTATAGCTGACTACTAGAAACCCTGAGAAATAATCCTAAAAGTACACTAATAGGGATAAGCAAAAAGGTGCCCTCAAGGAATCTGCCTACTGCTATAAGTGAATGGTCCCCAAGATCAGTGGGAAGAAACAGGTCAGTTCTACTGTATTCTAAGACTGGAGGACACACTTCATTTCAAGGGGAAATAAACTATGCGTGTGTCGTGCATAGAAAAAAGCCATGCCCTTACTTCGTAAAATTCTTTGGGCAAACCTTTCATCAATATCAAAATGTCACTCTACTGTGTTCAATCTGATTCTCATATAAAAAGCAAATAACTGTAGGTATGAATATCAGTAAATATTTAGTTCATTTCCAAAATTCACCATAGATAAAGTTGATTAGAATCATTCCAAGTCACGTGTCTACATTTTAAAGTGTCTCCCTGAGATTGGCCTGAAAACTTCATAAAACTCAGAGGACACTGAACCCATGGGTAATGGAGTGGAGGTTTTATAAGATAATTAGCACTTTGCTTAAGGCCCAAGGTATTCACTGTATCCAAAGGCTTCCCATCATTGGGGCTGCAGCTCCCTGAGAAGACATTATGTACATGGCAGAAGCATCAAGAATCTCCCCTTCACTTTCTCGTTCACATCATGGTGTCAAAATGTGTTCTTGGTTGGAAGTATGGCCTGGTATTCTTTATTAGCAAAGAATCCCTCAAAGCTCTATCACTGCGTGTATCACAGCCATAGTGTAATACCCAGCTTTGAATCTTGGATTTTCCATTTCCTGAGAAGTCACCTGAGGTGACTTAAATTCTATGAACTTCAGTTCTTTACTGTAAAGTAAGAAGAAATAAGAGTAACTACAGGAGTTATTATGTGGGTTAAGTGAGATATTGTGTGTCAAGCTATAACACTGAGATAGATATAAGACCTAAGAATAAGTCAGTTTCAATATTATGTGCTGCTTTGACAGCTGGTGAAATTGGGAGGGGCATGAATGGCTTAATTACTAATTCCCCTCCCCACCACTCTGCTCCCATGGATGAGTTCCCCAGGCCAAACAAATCTCCTTATCATGGGAGCCTGTGACGGTCCTTGCTTACCCCTGAATAGCAGGCTTCAGTTTCCTGCCAGCCCACAGAATTATTCCTACAAGCCAATCACTTCTTCCTGTGGGAAGCAGGGGTTCCCCACCTTCTTGGTGATAACAACCAGGGTTCTTGGCCTCCTTAATCGATAGAAATTGATGAGGCCAGCCGAGAAATTCAGGCAGGCTTTATTGGGGCCCCTGCTTCAGCAGGAGGGAGTGAGAACAAGTTACAGGTTCCCTTGCTCACTCCCCAAGGGGAGTGAGCTGATTCCTTATATGGGGTGAGAGTAGGGGGGGTCCAGGTGTCAGGTGGGAGGGGTGCCTTAGGTGGTCTGCCCGCCCCTTTGGTGGTGTTGTGTGCAGGGGGCACGCGCAGTGCCCTGCTTTTGCTTCCGGCTCTTCAGAAGTCGCAGTTAGTCTTTTTGTATCTTGTTGTGCATAATTTGCCCCAGCTGTGCATGCACGCGGTTATTTTTAGTCCCTCATAGTTTCTTTGTGTTTTGTTGCTGGAGGAGATGTTTGTCCAGGTGCCAGCACTGCAGCCAAGGGGCCCAGGTCCCAGGTCCCAGCATGTCTCACTGGTACTACAAAGCCCGCCTCCACAGCCCTTGTCCGTTTACTCTGTTCTTCAGTGCAACCCCTATTTAACTCTGCACACATGCAGTGTTCTCCTCCCTGGGCTGTGAGTACATGTGACTAATAAACATATGTCAACCTGATCTGCTCATTGTTGGATGTCTTCTGTTTGGCCATCCCTACAAGGTAGGAATTTCTCTCCACAATGTGATAAAGAGGAGACAATGAAAACAAATACCTAGCACACTGCAAGTAATAAATGGTAAATAATGTCATAGTTTTTGAGAAAAAGAAAGCCTAGAATTGCTCTCAGCCTCTTAGAAACCACTTTAATAAAGTTGCCCTTCTCTAAGACATAGAGGTGCTCATCCTCTATCTGTCATTACCCAGAGCTGACATTTGAATACTGGGGCCAAAGGAGAGGAGTGAGCGCCACAGTTGGGGAGAAATCAAGGTGCCTGCGTGATTGATTCCTCCTCGACGTGACCCATAATGTAAAGGACACAGGAATGAAAAGTCAGATTCCATCCATGATAATTATCTCAACATTTCTAGGGTGTCTTGCCCCACTGTGATCAGATAGGACCACACTCACATGCCAGGCTGTGTCTCAGCATCCTGACACCTTCCTGCTCCGTGAGCCTGAACTTATACCCCCAGCGAAGCTTGAGTGTAAAGAGTTCTTAGAGGACAGAAGTGGAGATGGTACATCTGTTGCTGGTTGCTACAGCTCCCTAAGGGATACTTCTTCCTGAAGTTTCAACCAGTCTACTAAATAAGGTGTAGGGACTGTCCTGTTGCCTTCACTGTACTTAGAGGAATGCCTCACATTCAGAGGACTCTCCACAAACATGTGTTGAATGAGTTATCGATTCAATGCAAAAGTCAACTGAATTTGCCGTGTACCTAACACACTGTAAGAGTACGAGACTTATGAAACAAGGTCCCTAAACTTCAGGAGACTACAGTCAATCTGAAGAGACAGTAACTGGGAAGGGCCTAGGATAAACTCATGGAAAGTGTCAATTCTCCCTTGATGGTTTTTTTTTTTTTCATTATGTACAGAAAAAAAAGGGAGCCATGGTGTAATGAAGGCTTGACAAATATCTGTGACATAAAATATGATCACTGGAAGAAAATAATGGTACCTTTCAAACTTTCCCCCCCAAATCCCATTATAGAAATAGGAAACCAGGAGTCACGCTTTTAGGAAAAGAATTGAAGCCAAATTCTTTCTCTCCTACTCTGGGAGTGTGGTTCTATGTCAAAATATTAGGATTAGAAGTTGAGATAGAGTCTCAAAAGACTGGATTCATGGACGAGATCATATTACCAACCTAAGAAGAACTGCTAAATTTCAAAATGAAATAGTTATATTTTGAGATTTTATCCCAACTCTATTGTAGATAGGATAAAGATATAGGCCATCTACTGATATTTTTTAAATGCTTTATGGCTGGTATAAATAGCGTCTGAGTATCAATGTTTAACATGCACAGACATACATACACGGAGTTCCTCAGTTATTATTTTGGAATAGAGGTTTCATTTTTAAGCCAAACTGACAATGTTATCTGTTTATGTCTGACGTGTTTGTGTCTCAGTGTCTCACAATTTCCAAATAATCTGAAGCATGTAATTCCGTCCTTTAGTTAGAAACTCTAGATGACTAACATTCTGTGGTGTTGACTGAGCATCTTCCAGGGCTTAGGGATTTGTGATTTGGGTTTAGAAAGTCTCATTGCCATGGTAATTTGGGATGCTTTTCAATAGAACTCAGGGAAAGTGGTAAATGGTTTCTTAGGAATTATAAGGTCAAGCTATTAGTTCATAAGAAAGAAAGTCAAAGTTAATATGAGGAACAGCTGTGGGTTTTTTGTTTGGTTGGCTTTTTGGGTTTTGTTTTGTTTTGTTTCATGTTGTCTGGACTTGAGAATCCAGGAAGGAAATTAAACTTTGCAGTCATGTGGTGTGTTTGAATTTAGATACTCCTGGAGAGAACCATCCATTTCTTGGAGAAGAACAACCTTCTCATTCTTTCCCTCCCCACTTCTGTACTTCCCCACCCTGAATGCATGGGAGCTGAGATCAACCTCTTTGCTGTGTGAGTCTTGGACACCAAGACCAGAGCAATAGCAACTAGACAGAGGAGAAAAAGGACTGACAAACAATGTCCAAATTATAAAGATTATAAAACTTACAGGACATGAGGAGAGAGAGATGTGGGGAGAAGGGATAAATTAGGAGCTAGGATTAACATACACACGCTACTATACATAAAATAGATAACCAACAAGGACCTACTGTATAGCACAGGGAACTCTACTCAGTATTCCATAATAACCTACATGGGAACAGAATCTGAAAAAGAATGAATATGTCTACGTGTAGAACTGAATCACTTTGCTGTACACCTGAAACTAACACAACATTGTTAATCAACTATACCTCAATAAAATAAAATTTTTAAAAAAGGAGAGAGAGATGGAGACTAAGATTTCCTCATGTTCTTGGTAAATCTGGTGGCTCCCAAAAGAAAAAATGGACAACGGGGACATGAATGAAAAAGTGTAGGAAAAGTTTAGGGGAAAAAGTTTAGGAAGTGGGAAGAAAAAAGCAAACAAGTAACAAGGAGGTCCATGGCTGACGCCTCCTTTCTGAGGCTTACAGGGTATTAGCTATTTCATGTGTGTTTCCCAGAAGTGGGTGTAGGATGGGTTGCCATAACCTCCATCCTCTTACCTCGGCTCTCTACTCCTTTGGGGTAGTCCCACAAACCCCTTCAGTTAAGGACTTTTTTAAGGCCTCTCTGGGATCTACTGAGTGGAGAAGCTATTCCCTTCCTTCCTGATCCCTGGTGAGTAGATGTAGCTCCCTAGACACAACATGGGAAAGGAAGGAGCTTCTATCTGAGACCAACTACCTGGTGTGAAACACACAAAGGCTGAGTCCCTACAAGCTGCCAGCTTCTCCTCGCACAGATCGTAGCTAGAGAGCCTAAGTGAGAGCAGAAAAACAGGAGTGAGACAGGGCTGCTTCTTCGGTTAATATTCCAGTTATGTTCTGCAGTTACAGAACTGACTGTATAGATATGAGACAGTCAATAAAAGAAAGAAATCTGGGCATGATGCATAGGATGACCAACAAGTCAAATAGCTGGTGGGAACCACGCCTGGCAGCCAACGCCTTCCGTCAGGCCTCATGAACTGAGCGCCCAACTTACTCCAGATGGAGACAAAGTCTCTGTAGCAGTTTCTACATTCGAGTCTGTCATGTCATCAGTCCCTGTGAAAATTTAGCAGGGGATGGAGATCGGTAAGATGGAGGCAGTGAGGAGTGACTAGGGCAAGTGATGTGAGCTCTATGGTCTTTAGAATCTGGTCCAGGGAGGCCCTGTCTTGGTTGCACCTTACAGTCACCTGGGAGGACATTAAAAGCCCTGGTGTTCATGCCTGGACCAAGTAGCTCAGCATCTTCACGGGTGGGACCCAGGCATCAGTATTTTTGAAGGTCCCCAGGTGATTCCAACATTCAGCCAAGACCGTGAATCACAGCACTGGTACATTTTCATGTCAGGAAGCTACCAGGAAGCACAGATTCAATCCCTCAGCAGCTTAGGAGTTTTGGGAACCCCCTGTGGTAACGTATGGGTCTACAGAAACTATGATGTGGGTGACAATGGTTCTCAAACTTTGCTGCACGTGGGGGAGACTTCTTTTTTAAAAAGTCCACTGGCCAGGTCACAGACCAAACAAATTAAGTCAGAATTGTATAGGGGCAGAACACAGGTATCAGTATTTTTTAAGTTTCTTGGGTTATTCCAGGTCCCATTTCTATGGCTTAATTTCTTCTCAGTTTTATAGGCAGGGAAATCACTGGTGGATGTTGCTAGCATCAAGACTCGGGTTCAGCAGGTCTGGGCTGGAGCTCATGCTTCTGCATTTCTCCCAAGGTCCCAGGTGATGCTGACGCTTCTGGTCCATGGAGAACACTTGGCTTTGGTCTATTTTCTTGTCAGTAAGACACGAGGGGCACATATACAAGTCAGCAGCTGCCTTGGGAGTTTCAGAGAAGCCCCTGTGCTCTTGCCAGTGATGAGAGGGAGAGAGGGAGAAGAAAAAACCCCAAAGTCATCATTTCACAACATATACATTACCATATACAATATTATGTTTTACACGTTAAACAGTTATAAAGTTATATGTCAGTTATATCTCGATAAAAATGGAAAAAAAGTCATGGCCTCTCTCCATACCACATTCTTTCATAACCAAGTCTAAATCCCCTGCTCACAGAAGAGAAAATGTGCTCACAATTTTGTGGTCTGTGGGTCCTCATGACTTTTTTGCATTAGGTCTCACTTTTGCTAGTTATGCTGTGGCTAATAGAGCAACTTTCTACCTTTACATGACCATGCAACTCCAAGAAGTGAGTTTGGAACTCACCTTTAAGAAGGTGTTGTTTGTAGGTGCACATGGAAAACATAAGGAAAATGCAGGATTCCCAAGAGTGGGGATGTGGCTAATAAAACGAAAGACAATGCAGGGTTCTCCAGCTGTCAAATCTCCCCAGGAACATACTGCAATATAACCTGTGTCAGGTCCTCCTTCCTTCAATGGAATGGTGGGAAAAGGGACACCACGAAGTAGCTAGCACACAATTGTCCAGCCATTGAAAAGTGTTCAAGAATTCGGAAGCAAAAGACACGGTCCATTAGATCAAATCTAAAATGATAAACTGTAATGTAATAAATGGAATATTCCACACCTTAGGTCCAAGAAATCAATAACCCAAGTTTTGGTTGAGGAGATCTGAAATAATAAGACTAATGAATATGAAACATGTGCACATTTTAGCTGAAATGCAAGTGCAAATTAAGTCAATAGAGTAATGTTGCTGTCAGTTATTCATTCAATTATTCAGAAAAAATCTAGGTCAAGTCCAGTGTTAAACCCTGTGCATACAGAAAATCAAACAGGATCTCTGTCCTTCATCTATTCGTAATCTAGCCATGAGAAATGAAGTACAGAGTCTTGAGGTAAAGCCTGTGCTCACCTCTTCTCTTCACAAGGAGCATGTTTGTTTCTGGAACTAATGCCTTAAGAGGAACCTTGATAAAACCCGTATCTTTAGGAGACTGTCATTTGAACCGCAAATCTACACATACAATGATGTTTGAAAAATGGGAAATTTTGCTATGATTTTCAAATATGGGAAGAGTGATTATTCAGAAGTGGGTTGGGACTTATTTCCTCAAGCTCTCCGGAAAGTCAGCTCAGCGCCAGGGGTGATACTTACTGGGATGCAGATCTGGCTCAGAAAAGAGCGGGACCGGAGGGGACTCACAGCTCAGAGATCCCCACACACACACTGAGGGTCGCTATGCAGAGCAAGTCCCTCATCCTCTCGGGGGTCTTCACGTGGGCAGTAGGTGACACTTTGTCAGGGGAGAGCTAGGAAGATCATGGCTGTGGGTGGGAGCAGAGGATGACAGACTCAGGAGAACTTCCAAATCTGAACACTCAAGGGTACATTACAGGCTACATGGTCATTGTCTTGTCTATGATGAAAAGAATAATTTTAAGGTGACTCCAGATTTCTCAGACCCTCTTTTCTTTGTAAAACCACACATCTAAATGGAGGCAGGGGCTGAATGTGCTCATCTAGAGACTGGGGTACAATTGACAGGAGTCACCCAGAGCCTTGGAGGTAAAACGTCCCAGGGGACATTCAGAGAAACTGACGGGAAAGGATCTCACAATCACAACCTAGGAATAAAAGGGAAGATTGAAGAAAGAAGTGGGCACTGAAAAATAAACTACTAGAGGCAAAAATAAAGCCTTGGAAACATGATCAGTACCTCTCCCCCTCACCCGCCGGTCAGTAGACTGGAAGAGGAGATGTGTAGAGGATGGATTTGGGTAAACTACTTTGGATCGGACTGGACATCTTTACATGTGACCAGCCATGTGACTAAGATGCCCGCTGGTACTGGAGAACAAGACACGTTGCCTTAGCCCAGACCCTGGGACCAGCAGCTGGGCTTCGTGTCCATTAAAAGGTGACCAAGGTGAACTGGTTTTCTTGTGGTCCTTCCAGGGCATGGCAGCAGTTCCCTCCTTTAGTTACTCACAGGCTTGGTGAATCTCCACCAGATAACTAGGGCTGATAACTAGAGCACACACCCTCCCAGTGTGCTCCAGAGTGGCCAGTACTTAGTGCTGGCCTGGGTGGGAAAGGAGAATCAAGTTTTCTCATATTTCTAAAAATAGCATCTTTGAAAGGATTTTTTTTTTTTTTTTTTTTTTTTTTTTGCGGTACGCGGGCCTCTCCCGTTGCGGAGCACAGGCTCCGGACGCGCAGGCTCAGCGGCCATGGCTCACGGGCCCAGCCGCTCCACGGCATGTGGGATCTTCCCGGGCCGGGGCACGAACCCGTGTCCCCTGCATCGGCAGGCGGACTCTCAACCACTGCGCCACCAGGGAAGCCCTGAAAGGATTTTAAACTTTAACATCCTTTGTGTCATTTTCACGCTTCACTCATTCTGTCCACGTGAAGCTCAGCCTGAATTTCCTAACGATATCCTATTCCATGTTAGTTCTCATAACTATTACATGTGGGTCTCTAGTGATGCTATGACCCATTTGTAAAAAGTTAGTTTCTTGAAATTACTGTAAAAGTATTCTGGAAACAGTATTATTTTCATTAGAATTAATAATGAATCTCTCACCCAAACCACCAGACTTTTTATTTTTATTTAATTCTCACTGTAGCTCAGTTCTCACTGTAGAGAACTACAGTGGCTGAGTCACTCAACCCAATGGCTGAGTCCCAGCCACTGAATTCTGCTCCTTAAGTCATCAATGGACAAACTTTATTTGATCATTCTAGGAAAGGGGTTTAAACATTAGGTTTAGTTTTTAAAAATCAGGATGAAACGACAAACCATTTCTTGACTCAGCGAGTTGACTGTGGATAATTCGATTGCAAACCCTTCTGTTAGGGGCAGATTTGCAGACCTCAATCAACACAAAGGGAACCTTTCATAAAAGCTTTTCTCTGCCACAATGTTTTGCTACCTTATTCTCAAAAAGCAAGACTTCTGTGACGCTGCCTAACACACTACATGATTTAAAGTGTTTTTTATCTCATTTAAAATATTGCCACACTAAAAAGTAAGATCAAGGAGTAGTAGGTGTCACAGGGATAAGACAATTTTAAAAAATTGTCTTATCCCTGTAATCACCGATTTACCCTATTACTTCCCTTCTTTGTGTTTGTCATTATCTTTTCATGTTTTCAGATCTTATTCTTTGCTCTCTGTTTCATCAGCCTTTCTTCCCTTTATCCCTTTTGCTTCCCAGGGCAGACCACCCTAACATATATGCCATAGGACATTTCTAGAGAAATAGATTTTTCATGAATTTTCAAAGAGACAGATTCTTTTTATGCAATCATACCTCCTTTGCAGTGGAAGGTGCATGTGGGTTATAAGATGCTTCTAGACTTCTCAGCCTCTTTGGATCTGGAGATGAAGGGGGAGAAAAGTTTTCTATTTTTATCTGTGAAACTTTCACTTGACATCTACAGCTCTGCTTGCAGATGATTTTTATCACTTTAAAAGTTTAAAGAGGACAAAGACTGATCCACTTCTTTTCTAAAGAAAAAAACGACAGCAATTGTGATAATCTTGTAGAAATAATGCCCTCTCAAGGAAAAGTTGTTTTCAACTGAGAGGTTTCTGGGATTCTACAGCATTCTTCTGGAAGAATGAACAGGTGTCCAAAGGGTGGAGATTTTTATAACTCAACTGGAGTTCATACACCAGGAAAAATAAGTGGTCAGCTCCAGAAAGACCCATCACGTTGGAATTTGGCAGATGGCATCAGTTTAGCCAAGGGCTGTAGTTCAATTCAGGGTCAATATATAGCCAATCCACGTGAATTCCTAGTAATCCTATAAAACCCTACTTTTATTCTTATTTCTCCAGCGCTGAACTTAGAGCCTGGCTCAAACTAGGCTCTGAATACATGTTCGTTTTTTAAAAAAAAGTAATAAATATTTGTTGAGTGAAGGCTTACCGGGACTCTTTTTGTTGTGAAGGAATAAAGGGGAACCATTCACATAAATCCAAACTCTAGTGGTTCCCCATGGCAGTGACATTAGCTATGGTGGCCTTAGGTCCATCTCACGAGCAACTCTTTGAAGACACCCAAAGCCTTGTAAAGCAGGAGTCCCAGGACCTTGTAAAATCCGTCACTGACATAGATTACATAGGTGGGTCATGGTCTCCAATATATGAAGTTAGAGCTGTCACGTTCGGATGGCTTTTTAAAGTAAAAAGTTATCTAAAATTTGAATTTATAAAGCACCTCAAGGTTAAAAAATACTAAGGAAAACTTTTTTTTTTTTTGTATCCAGAAGTGTGGATCAAATGTCAGTACTGAAAGGGTTTAAGCTCTCAAATAATATTGACAGAAAAATATACAACAGCCACAGATAAACGGAAAACAAAAACATCAGTTACGATTCTTGTTGAGACTGACTTCTCTATATTGAGCATATTAATCATACATGTCATGGTGCTTTTGGAAGTGGGGAGGAAAAAAGACAGGAGAAATAAAAATCAAGACGGCAGAGTAGAACAAGGCTAAGCTCACTTCCCCTCATGAACACATCAAAAATACATCTACATGTGGAACAATTCTCACTGAAAACAAATTGGAGACTGGAAGAAAGACTCCTATACAGCCAAGGCTGTAAAGAAAGATTCACATGGAATCAGGGAGGGAGGGAAGAAAGCGACCAGGTCAGAACCCACACAGAAGAGCAGGGGGATACCCCAGGTTTGGGGATCCTCTCTGGGGAGCGAGGGGTTTAAACGGAGTGTAATTTATAAAAATACTGAACCTTCAATATGTTCTACACCTGAAACTAACATGATATTCTAGATCAACTCTACTTCAGTATAAATCCATAAACGTATACATACATAAACAGACAAAATTCCTGAAACAGAACAAAACTGACCTCACTTTTAAAACCTTTCTTAAATAATACCTTGGGTATTTAATTACAAATCCACGTGGTAGGTAAGGGTGGGTGGATGAAGTACTAACTCTCTGGCTTTATGTCATTCATTTATTCTTTTATTCACTTACACCATCGGCCATTTCAAAAATGACAGCTTTTCAAGCTTTCAAGGAAGCTTGAAAACATTTAGACAATACAGAAAAGTAATGTTTTATCTGTTTAACAATTTACTTTTGGGGTAAATCACTGCATAGAAATAACTGAGTGAGGTCACTAACCATCACCCAGGAGGGATCTTTCCTGAAAATAGGTAGGGAAAAATAGCGTAAATGCTGTACATTGAAGAAAATGAAGGTAAATTTTGCCTCCTTTATTGAAAAGGAAATTCCTTTGGCTTTCTATCTAGCGTACCATCCTATCTCTTACAGCCAGGCAGCATCCTGTTACCAGAGTTGTGGGTTCCCTTGTCTCCTGGGAAGGGCAGCTCATTGGAGACAATGATGGTAGGTGGAATGGATGGATGTTGCATGGGCCAAGCACTCAGAGGAGCAGGTCATGGGTTGGGGAGCATGAGATGGGCCCTCGTTCTCCTGTGATCCTACAAAACTCTAACAAACACAAGCTGGCTGTCTTGAGAAGCTTATCAGGATTGGCAGAGTGAAGAGTTCAGCAGCAAAACTAGAAGTAAGAGGTGTCTAAATTGAACATCTGAAATGCAGGGTCAAAGTGGAGGGTGCCAGGAGGATTTGACTGGAAATCTTCAGAGATCTCAGGACAGCCACATTTTTCAAAATCTCTGATGAAGTAAGGGCCTGGGTGACAGGTTCCGTATGGCTGCAGAGTCAACAGCAAGCCACCATCTGCCTTCTTCCCGTCTACTCCATTATTACCCCATTCACATCATCATTCTTGCGTCTTTGAGCCGCTGATCGATGTTCTGGAAGGTGACTATGAGATCCTTACCTATTGACTTCATTCAGGGTCTTCCTCCATTCGATTCACTGAAGCCGACACTTACTTAGCTTCAGTGAACTTATGCATCAGAATTCACCTACTGCTTAAAAAAGTAATTGAATCTTCTCTTCCAGGGAGGAAATTTTGAATTGCGTTAAATTGTGTTAACTAGATACTTGTGTCTCATTGCTACTTCCAATTTTGCCTGAAGGTCTCAGGTTGGTATTTCACTAAGTTCTGTGGGGCCGTTAGGGACTTTCCACCCCCTCACTTGTTCCCGTAAACCAATTCTTCTCCCTATCGTGCGCCACTCCTTCTCCCTATCGAAACCAATTCTTCTCCCTATCGTGCGCCACTCCTTCTCCCTATCGAAACCAATTCTTGGAGTTTTTCAGTTGACGGGGACTTGCCAGACAGTGGGTAATTTTCCAGTTGCCCGTAACAGGTATACGCCCTAACCGCCACAATGAACAGACAACTATAACGGCCAGAAGGTGGGACAAAAGTTCCTAAGCCAATGAATTCAAAAGTCACCACATTTACCCAATCATTGTGAGAATATACCCGCCCTATGAATAAATAAACCTATAAAAAGTATGTGATTCCGCTTTTAGGGGTTCCCCATCGGCCTCCTGCGTGAGGTTCAGGGGACCCCGGTGCATCGGCTCCTAATAAACCTCTTGCGTGTTGCAACGGCTCTCGACTCTTGGCGGTTCTTGGGCGAGTTGGAATCCCTCGTAGACCGCTTGGGTCTAACATTTGGGGGCTCGTCCGGGATCCCCACTCGCCCCCGGGTCACAAGAACATCGGGAGTCGGAGGTATCAGGTAGGCTCGAGCCCAATTGTCTGTTTGTTTGTCGTTTGTTTGTTGCTAGCCGCCATTAGGAAAAAGCCGTGTGAACCGGCTTGCTGTGGAATCTGTATTGGACTCCTGGCTAGGCAGACGTGCCGAAAGCTGGTGTCCACGGGCCCCGGGGGACGCCCTGGTGGTCCATCTGGAAGGAGAAACAAATTTTGTCTCCCCTTCATCTGGTTCTGGCAGGTTATATAAGCTGCCATCTGAATTTGAGTTGGTTTCGGGTTTAAGTTCGCGGCGGCTGGTTCTGGCAGGTTATATAAGCTGCCATCTGAATTTGAGTTGGTTTCGGGTTTAAGTTCGCGGCGGCAATATCAATGTGTGTCTTTTGAAATTTTATTGTTTTTCTGTACTATTATCTTTCTTTTGACGGACGACAATGGGACAAACTATGACGACTCCTCTTTCTCTTACCCTAAGCCACTGGACCGAAGTTAGGGCTAGGGCCCACAACCTTTCGGTAGAAGTAAGGAAAGGAAAATGGCAAACGCTGTGTACCTCTGAGTGGCCTACATTTCAGACAGGGTGGCCACCCGAAGGATCTTTTTTGTTAGATAAGGTTGGGCTAGTCAAGTCTAGGGTCTTTAACACAGGACCCCACGGACACCCAGACCAGATACCATATATCTTGGTCTGGGAAGATCTAGTTCTCTCCCCGCCTCCGTGGGTCCGGCCCTTTGTTTCCTCAACAGGCACGTCTGCATGCGCTCCAGCACAATCGGAGATATTGGCCCTGAAGAAAACCCCAGACACGGAAAAGTCATCTGCTGCCCCGGACCCGCCAAAGGCGATATATCCTGACCTGCAGTCTGATTTGCTTCTTCTAGATTCCCCACCTCCTTATCCTCCGGCCCTAAATCCCATGTCGCCCCTAGGACCCCCAGCTTCACAACCCTCCACACCAGTAGGGCCACCTGTTATGGCGGAAAGGGGGGGTCCCTCGGCGGGCACCAGAAGCCGGAGGGCTGTTTCCCCGGATTCTACTGCTTTACCCCTTAGAGAATATGGCCCCCCCGATAACCACGGGAATAGGCCCCTTCAATACTGGCCCTTTTCCTCCGCAGATCTTTATAATTGGAAGATGCATAACCCTACTTTCTCTGAAAACCCACAGGCTCTTACTGCTCTAATAGAGTCTCTTGTCTTCTCCCACCAACCCACCTGGGATGATTGTCAACAGCTCCTCCAGACTCTCCTCACAACTGAGGAGAGGCAACGGGTTCTCCTGGAGGCTAGAAAGAATGTGTTAGGCGCCAATGGACAACCTACCCAGTTGCCTAATGAGATTGATGCCGGTTTTCCACTCGTCAGGCCGAATTGGGACTTTAATACCCTGGAAGGTAAGGAGCACCTGAAAATGTATCGCCAGGCTCTGGTGGCGGGTCTCCATGGAGCGGCCAGGCGCCCCACGAATTTGGCTAAGGTAAGAGAGGTAACTCAGGGGCCCCAGGAATCGCCAACCGTGTTCCTAGAACGCTTAATGGAGGCTTTTAGACGATTCACTCCTTATGATCCAACCTCTGAGGAACATAAGGCCACCATAGCAATGGCCTTTATTGACCAGGCGGCCCCTGATATTAGAAAGAAGTTACAAAGGCTGGATGGCCTACAAGGTTTCTCCCTTCAGGACTTAGTAAAAGAGGCAGATAAGGTATATAATAAGAGGGAGACAGAGGAAGAAAGGGAAGAAAGAAAGCAGAAGGAACAAGAGGCTCGTGAGGTAAGACGAGATAAGAGGCAAGAAAGACATTTGAGTAAGATACTGGCCACTGTAGTCAGAGGAGGAAACAGTAGAGACAGAAATAGACAGGAAGGGCGAACAACGGATAGAAGGCGGCCATTAGACAAGGACCAATGTGCCTACTGTAAAGAAAAAGGTCATTGGGCAAGAGAATGCCCTAAAAAAAGGAACGGGGGAAGGCCAACCAGAGATAAAATCTTAACATTGGAAGAGGAAGATTAGGGAAGTCAGGGCTCGGACCCTCTCCCCGAGCCCAGGGTAACTCTTAAAGTGGAGGGGGAACCCGTCCAGTTCTTGGTGGACACCGGAGCCCAGCACTCAGTCCTCCTTCATTCAAAGGGCCCCCTTTCAACTAAAAGGTCATGGGTCCAGGGGGCCACTGGAAATAAGCAGTACTCATGGACCACCCGAAGGACAGTAGATCTTGGGGTGGGACGAGTAACCCACTCATTCTTGGTCATACCTGAGTGCCCATACCCTCTGCTAGGTAGAGACTTACTCTCTAAGGTGGGGGCCCAAATCCACTTTCAACCAGAAGGGCCCACCATAACTGACAACCAAGGGAGATTACTCCAAATCTTGACCATGAAACTGGAAGATGAACACAGGATATATGAAACACCCTCGCCTCCACAAGCTGACATGCAGGATTGGATGACTAGGTTTCCACAGGCTTGGGCAGAAACTGCCGGTATGGGAATGGCAAAATATCGGCCCCCTGTGGTGGTAGAACTTAAAACAACCGCCACCCCAGTAACGGTCCGCCAATACCCCATGAGTAAAGAAGCCCGAGATGGCATCCGTCCTCAAATACAAAGGTTACTGGAATTAGGGATCCTGGTAAGGTGCCAATCTGCATGGAATACCCCTCTTTTGCCAGTTAAAAAGCCAGGAACTAATAATTACCGACCGGTACAAGACCTACGAGAGGTAAATAAGCGGGTGATGGACCTCCACCCCACGGTACCCAACCCCTACAATCTCTTAAGTACTCTTCCACCTCAGCACACTTGGTACACTGTTTTGGATCTTAAAGATGCTTTCTTCTGCCTGAGACTTTCTTCTCTCAGTCAGCCTTACTTTGCCTTCGAGTGGAAGGATCCAGCCTCTGGGATGTCAGGCCAGCTGACATGGACTCGCCTGCCACAAGGATTCAAGAACTCCCCCACCATTTTTGATGAGGCTCTCCACCAGGATTTGGCATCTTATAGAGAATCCAATCCCCAGGTAACTCTACTTCAATATGTCGATGATATTCTTTTAGCTGCTGAAACCCAAGAAGACTGCATCAAGGGAACCGAGAGGCTGTTAACAGAACTGGGAACATTGGGATATCGGGCTTCAGCAAAGAAAGCACAAATATGTCAACGACAGGTTAGTTACCTGGGGTACTTGTTAAAAGGAGGACAGAGATGGCTTTCGGAAAGCAGGAAAGACACTGTTGCCCGGATACCGGCCCCCAAGAGTCCCAAACAAGTTAGGGAATTTTTGGGGACGGCCGGATTTTGTAGGCTATGGATTCCGGGGTTTGCTGAATTAGCAGCCCCTTTATATCCCCTGACCAAAAATGGCATCCCTTTTGCTTGGGGTGATAAAGAACAACGGGCTTTTGACCGAATTAAACGAGCCCTACTATCAGCCCCGGCTCTGGGGCTACCAGATGTTACTAAGCCTTTTCATCTGTACGTGGCCGAGAATAAAGGCATCGCAAAGGGAGTACTAACTCAGAAACTGGGCCCCTGGAATCGCCCGGTTGCGTACCTATCAAAGAAATTGGATCCTGTGGCAGCAGGATGGCCCGCCTGTTTAAAAATAATCGCCGCAGTGGCCGCTTTGGTCAAAGATGCTGACAAACTGACTTTGGGGCAGAACCTAACGATAACAGCCCCCCATGCATTAGAAAATGTAATTCGCCAGCCACCCGACAGATGGCTAACAAATGCCAGGATGACTCATTACCAAGCCCTGCTGTTAAACTCAGATCGTATTAAGTTTACCTCAGCCACAGGACTCAACCCGGCCACCTTGCTACCCGACCCTGACCTGGAAAGCACTACCGTCATCCATGATTGTCAGGAAGTACTGGCTGCAGCACACCGTAGCAGACCAGACTTGATGGATCAGCCCCTCCCCAACGCCGACGTTACCTGGTTTACTGACGGAAGCAGTTTCCTAGAGGAAGGTAAGCGTCGGGCGGGAGCTGCCGTGGTAGACGGGAAAGAGGTCATCTGGGCAGCCGCATTACCACAAGGGACATCGGCCCAACGGGCTGAACTAATCGCCATGACTAGAGCATTGGAACTAGCAGAAAACAAAAAGGTAAACATCTATACGGACAGTAGGTACGCATTTGCTACCGCCCATGTCCATGGGGCCATTTACCAACAAAGAGGGTTGCTCACCTCGGCGGGCAAAGAAATTAAAAACAAAGAAGAAATAGTGGCACTGCTAGCTGCCCTCATGCTCCCCACTAAAGTCAGCATCATTCATTGCCCCGGACACCAGAAGGACAATACCCCGGTGACAAGAGGCAACAACATGGCAGATAGGGTGGCACGAGAAGTGGCTCTACGGGAAATCATACTAGAACTATCAGATGAGAGTCCTGGGAAACCAAATGATAGGGGAACAATTACCCCAGCCATAACTAAAGGAACATTATCTCCTCAACAAGCAAAATCCATGCTACAACAGATTCACAGATGGACACACTTGGGAACCAAGAAGATGGTATCCCTATTACATAAGACAGGTTATGATACCTCTGGATTAACCAAAATAGCTGAGCAGATTGCACGAGAGTGCATTCCATGCCAACAGGTAAACTCCCATAAAGGAAAACTTGAGGTCGGAAAAAGGCTCAGAGGAGACCGCCCAGGAGCCTATTGGGAGGTCGACTTCACTGAAATATGCCCTGGAAGGTACGGTAACAGGTATCTTCTAGTTTTTATAGATACCTTCTCAGGATGGGTAGAAGCTTTCCCGACGAAGAAGGAGACAGCTACTGTGGTGGCCAAAAAGATCTTAGAAGAAATTTTCCCCCGGTTCGGGGCACCAAAGGTAATAGGATCAGATAATGGTCCCGCCTTCGTCGCCCAGGTAAGTCAGGGTGTGGCCAAATACCTGGGGACTGATTGGAAATTACATTGTGCCTATAGACCCCAGAGTTCAGGACAGGTAGAGAGAATGAATAGAACTCTAAAAGAGACCCTAACTAAATTGTCCATAGAGACTGGCGGTACAGATTGGACGGTGCTCCTTCCCTTAGCCCTGTTCCGGGCTAGAAATACCCCCTCCCGCTATTATCTTACTCCATTTGAAATACTATACGGGGCCCCACCTCCTCTTTTTACGCTAAGGAAAATATTAAGTCCTGACTGTCAGAATAACACTGACTTATATGCTAGGCTGTTGGGACTCCAGTTGGTCCAAAAGGAGGTGTGGTCCCAGCTGGCAGAGGCTTACCGACCAGGAACACCAGCAGAGGCTCATCCCTTCCAAGTCGGAGATTCCGTGTACGTCCGTCGGCACCGAACCCAGACTCTAGAGCCTCGGTGGAAAGGACCATACATCGTCCTGCTCACCACCCCCACGGCTATAAAGGTAGACGGCATCGCTGCGTGGATCCACGCTTCACACGTGAAGGCCGC